>NC_056725.1:1298381391-1298401391 GCF_019279795.1 Protopterus annectens | reverse complement strand
TGAATGATTAGTGTAATTTTGACCAATCTTACCTGCTATGTGCTAACTCTTGATGTTATGTAGTCCTATCTCGCCTTCATTATTACGTATGGGTTATCAGCTCCAACTCTGCCTCTTTTAGAAAGCCTGAAAACTTCTGATTGGCTCGTGGCTAGGAGGTATGCCATGGTGCATGAGCACACTCCCCAGATCTCGTTTGTCGCATCTTCAGTTAGTAGCTTTCTTTGTTGGCCGTAGCTAAGTGATACCTTTTCTGCTACTATTACTTCCTTTTTAGGAATTTATTGCTTATAGAGAGTTTTTCTATTACAGCTCTTTACTGACGGTCATTTTTTGTGACTTCTGATTTGTGACTTCAACTGGATTTGACTTGGTTATCGGATATTGTATTTTCTGGCCTATTGCTTGTTTGCATGTGGTATCCCTTGTGTGTGCATGTGTTTTTGGTTTTTACTGGACAGTTTAAGTTAGAGGTTCTAGTTTCATCCCTTTTTGTTCTTTATATTAGGTCCGTTTAACTTGGAGGACCTAGCTCCCCCCCCCTTTTTTTCTTAGCGTGTGATAGGCCTAGATCTGTTTAAGTTAGAGGATCTAGTTCCTCTCTTGTTGTGTGAGTGTGTTGGCCTTCCTTTGCTGTCAGTATGTCCAAGGAATCTAAGGAACACAAACCATCAGTCTTTAAGAAGTGCATTAAGTGTTCACAAAAAATGTCCATCGCTGATGCACTTAGCGTTTGTGTATATTGCTTAGGGGCCATACTTCTGCAAGAAACCTGCCTTTTCTGCCATTCTTCTAGCCCTAGAGTGCTCCAGGAATGGAAAAATAAACTTAAAAGGTCTGTTGAAACCTTCCTTTGAAGAAGACCTAGCTAGTTCTTCTTCCTCTTCTAAGTCGCAGTCTTCTAGGAGGGATAAGGGCAAAACTTCAAAACGGCCTTCTCCGGCTCCAACATCTGCCTCTGAACCACCACAGAAGTTACAAAAAGCGGAGTTGGTATCTTTCTCTTTGGCTCCACAGTCTTCGGGGCCGATTGAGATTTTGGACATAGAGCCTGCCGTATCGGTAGCAAGTATTTCTGTGCTGATCACTAGCAGCCCTCTTTGGAGCCGGTCAACGGATATTCCACTGGTCTCCCTTACCCTTAAATCACCAATATTACAGAGAACAAGGTCACCTATGCTGTCCTCCATATCCTCCAGGAGTCTATCTGTAGAAGACATCGAGAGAGAGTGGTGCTCAGACTCCTCAAGTTGTCGGCCTTGCCAAAATTTTTATCAACTCCGACCCACTCGGTCTGAGAGCCAACTCCTTCTACCTATCCTGCTTTCATTCCTCCTCCAACCCAGATTGGGCCTTCAGAGCCAATATTGCTGGTACTGTCTACAGTGGAGTCTTCTGTTCCAGCACCTCATGTTGTTGTTTCAGAGCAGAGTCCTGCTCCGACAGTCTTGGTGCCGTCTGAAGTGTCTAGAGTCCGAAGCTTCTCGGTCGTCCCCAATGGGGACACTTGGAACCAGACTTCTTCGGTGCCGAGTCTCCCTCTTGGTGCATCGGCCCGAGTGACTCGGACCCTACATCATTCTCAGAGCCAATCCTTCTGGAGCCATTGGCACCTCCGGTTTCTTCAGAACCGAGGCGTCTTTCGGAGCCAGGGTACCGATGCTGTACTCCCTCAAGCGCCGATTACAGTCTCAGCATCTTCTCTTCAATGGATGGCAGAGACCCACAGCCCCAGGGGCCCCCACTCGGGTGGCCCCCAGTCTTCTGAGGCCTCCCCATAGAACCCCGCTGAGGAGCCCCTGCAGAAGAGATCATTTAAGAGGAAGCATGTAGGCTCCCCTGATAAGTCTTTCACATCTGACACTGACCTCGATGAGTCGGAGGGGTCCCCCTAAGTCGTCCTCTGAAGATGTCTCCTTTGCAGACATCTTGGAGATCCTCAGGCAGAGAGGTGGCTGGCCCACTGTTACCCCGTCTGATGAGGAGTCAGTGTACCCGAAGGCTTTCGGGTCTCAACCCTCAGCTTCATGGGTGTCCCCCCATTTGACGAGTTACTGGATCTTGTGAGTCAGAAAGCATGGCAGACTCCTGATGCCATGGAACCGGTCCCCAGGAGGCCGAACAAGTTTCTTTCCATCCCTAAAGACAAAGAATTGTTATCCAAGGGCTTACCTGTAAATGCCATGGTGGTGGTTGCGGCCACTAAGAAGAAGCTAGCAGAAACAACTTCTGTCTATCCGCCCACACAATAAGGAATCCTGAACGATGGATAGATACGGGAAGTGTATCTTCTCTTCAGTGGCTTTTACACTGCGATCGCTGAATTATTTATCACACTTCATGAGACTTCAGAGAGATCTCCTGAAGGAGTTAAGAGATACTCTTCAAGGTACCTCTACTGAAGGAGTCCCATCTACAGTATCTACTCAGTTGGCAACCGTAACATCCATTGTTAACTCCTCCATGAGGCAGCTGATGGTGTGAGTAAGGCTGCGGGTTCAGGAGTCTCCTTAAGGAGACACTCCTGGATGCGACTGTGCAATTTTGCTGAACCTTTCAAGTCTACATTCACCAATGTTCCCGTTGACGGATCCTCTCTTTTTGGATCCAAGGTGAAAGATACCCTCACCAGGTGTGAACAAGAAGGAAAGACTCTATCTGCCATGGGAGTCCGTTTTACCGTCCCTTCTAGACTTTACCCTAAAGGTCAGAAGAGTGGTAAAATGTGGTTCAAGAAATCACAGAGATCTTTCCAGGATACACAGGGTGATTCTTCCTTCAGAGGCAGGGAAGGAGGAACAAATGGTAGACGTTGCCCTAGAGGCAGGGGAGGTCCACAAAATCAGGGAGGTTGCAATTCCTTTCGTGACCGTCCCTATCAGCGTTCCTGATGTGGAACCCAACCAAGTGTCTCTGGAGCCAGTCGGGGGTCGCCTGTCTTTGTACCCAGAAGCCCAGCTAAGTATCCCCGAGACAAGTGGGTACAAGACATTATCACCAGAGGTTACTCTATACCCTTTTCCCTTCCACCATGCCCTCCCAAAAGGATCCCAGATGTACCACCCAATCACAGGGATCAAGCAGTTATAGAGATAGAAAAGCTGCTGTTAAAATGAGTCATCCAAAAGCTCCCGGCAGACCAGACAGGATTCGGAACATACTCCAGATTCTTTTTAGTTCCAAAAAGAACAGGAGACTGGAGACCCATTTTAGACCTCAGCAGGTTAAACGAGTATGTAAAGAAGTCCAAGTTCAGAATGGTCACTCTACAGTCCATGCTCCCTCTGTTAGGAAAAGAAACTTGGATGTGCTCAGTAGATCTCCAAGATGCCTACTACCACATCAAGATGGACAAAGCATCAAGGAGTTTTCTACGCTTCAGGCTGGTAGCCAATCATTACCAGTTTTGGGCGCTGCCTTTTGGTCTTACCACAGCCCCCATGTGTTCACCAAATGCATGGCAGTAGTGACAGCCCATCTGAGGCATCAGGGAATTCAGGTTTTTCCATACCTGGATGATTGGCTCCTGACCGCCACCACCAGGCATCTTCTAGTTCAATCCAGAGACTTCACAATCAAGCTCTGTTCCCAGTTGGGAGTCTCTATAAATTGGGAAAAATCCTTAACTTTGCCCACTCAATCTATAACCTTTATAGGAGCAAACATAGACACAGTCTATATGACATCCAGACTACCGACAGCCAGACTACCAACAGCCAGAATACAAAATCTTTCACAGCAGATTTACAGGTTATTTCTCCTTCGAAGAGTCAAAACGAAGGTGGTGTTACAACTTCTTGGAACAATGACGTTGACTATAACATTGGTACCATTAGCAAGACTACATATGAGAATACTCCAATGGCTCCTGTCATCCCAGTGGTCTTTTCAGCAGTTGCTCCTGCATCACCAGATACTAATCACAGATTCTTCCAAAAAGAATCTCTGGTGGTGGATTCAGCCAGGTCACCTTACCACAGGGACTCCCTTTGTACCGCTCCAACCCGTTGCCACTGTGACCACGGATGCCTCTCAGATAGGGTGGGGTGCATTATCTAGGCAGGACTATCCAAGGCACATGGCAAGATCACGAGGCCCATCTGTATATCAGTGTCCTAGAGATGAAAGTGGTGCTTCTAGCATTGCAAGCACTTCACGACTTTCTCCCTCTAGAGATGATAGCTATCCAGACAAACAACATGTCAGTGGTATGGTATCTAAACAAGCAAGGAGGACCCAGATCTTACCCATTATGTCGAGAGGCCCTGCGAGTTTGGAACTGGGCAATTTCTTCCCAGCACTTTCTCATCACAACGCACATTCTGCGGACATCCAACATCATAGCAGACAAGCTAAGCAGGGCAATTTTGTTACCTCACGAATGGTCTTTGAACCAGAAAGTAGCCCAACTTCTGATCTGATCTTCTACAAATGGGGACAATCATGTTGCAATCTCTTTGCCAGCCCTATCAACGCCAAATGCAGCACCTTTTTCTCCCTCATTTCCCCTCTGGGAGAGTCACCACGAGATGCACTTGTCCATGATTGGCCCCCGGGACTTCTTTATGCATTTCCTCCTTTTCCACTCATTCCCAAGGTTATACAGAAAGCAATGTTGTTGGGAAGCAAGATGATCATCATCACTCCTTGCTGGCCTTGTCAAATTTGGTTCCCCTTCCTTGGGCCTCACCTGTTAGACTATCCATGGTCTCTGGACTCAATACCAGACCTCTTGACACATGTCAGGTTCTCTTCATCCCTGTCCCAATGCACTCAAACTGACAGCATGGCTAATCCAGTTCCATCATTAGTCAGGCTTCACGATCTGTCTTCAGCTGTAACCCATATCATTAACTCTTATAAGTCCTTGACTAGAAAATTGTACAACAGTAAATGGAAGAGGTTTTCTATTTGGGCAGATAACAGAAAGGTTAATCCATTTACAGCTCCCATTCCTGTTGTCTTAGAGTTCCTATCGGAACTTTTTCACCAGGAATCAGCAGCTGCTACACTCAGAGTTCAGCTAGCAGCAGTATCTAATTTTCATGTGGGAATTAAGGTTAGAATCGTTATGTCCCACAAACTTTGCAAGACCTTTCTCAAAGGTTCTATGATGTTAAGTTCTCCCGTTCAAGATCCCATTCCTCCCTGGGATCTAAATCTAGTCCTTTCTAAACTTACTTTGCCACCTTTTGAGACAACCCATAGCTGTCATTTAAAATTTCTATTATGGAAGACTCTTTTTTTTCTGGTGGCGATAACTTCAGCCAGATGAGTTTCTGAAATGCAAGCCCTATCAGTTAAACCTCCATACTTAATTTTTCACAAAGATAGGGTCTCTCTCTGGACTAATCCTTCCTTTATCCCCAAGGTCTACTCCCATTTTCACTTGAATCAAATTATTGAATTGCCAGTATTTTTCCCCAATCACACCAATAAAGCAGAGTATAGATTTCACCAATTGGATGTGCATCCACAGAACTAAAGGATTTAGAAAATCAGACCAGCTATTCCTTTCCTTTGCTGAAACAAGAATGGGTTTGCCAGTTTCTAAGGTCACACTATTAAACTGGATGTCTAACTGCATTTCTTTCATTTATACTTCTGAGAGAAGAGAGTTACCCCTTAAAGTCAAAGCGCATTCTACCAGATCATTTTCTACTTCTGCTGCCTTCTAAGCCAGGACTCCTATTGATAATATATGTGCAGCAGCAACATGGGCTACTCCTCATACATTCATTACCCATTATAAATTGGACCTAACTTCCAGGGATAGGGCCTCATTTGGTTCCACGGTGCTCAGGAGTATTTTCCAATGAGCCACCCATACAAGATGCTAGGGACGCTGTCCCACATGTAGTAATGGAGGCGAGATAGGACTACATAACATAAAGAAGTTATGTACTCACCATAACGTTCCATGTATGTAGTCCACCTTGCCGAATATTATTACAAACCCACCCACCAGCCCCCTTCCTGAAGGATCTGGAAAAAGTTTTCTATGGTGGTTTATTTCATAAAGGACACTTTTATTAAGGTTTTTATTCTTCCGAAATGTTGTTCTCCTTTCTGCTTTTTCTCCTTATATAGGCTAGCAGCAAACAATATCTGGGGAGTGTTCTCATGCACCATGGGATACCTCCTAGCCACGAGCCAATCAGAAGTTTTCAGGCTTTCTAAAAGCGGCCGAGTCGGAGCCAAGGATTGGCTCCGAACCCACATGTAATAATGTTTGGCGAGATGGACTACATACATGGAACGTTATGGTGAGTACATAACTTTAATTTTCTCATCACTACCTTGTCTCTCTTGCCTCCCTTAAGTTACCCTGCTCTACATGTGCTTCCAGCACTAGTCTGTAGGAATCTAAAGACCCCCCTCCAAATATCAGTGGTTCACCTCACAGCATAACTTGCCTAGAGTTCCTCTCTCAAGGATACCAGAAAAGTATGTCTGTTGAGTAAATCCTGCCAGAAAGACTTTCTACTATTGTACCACTACTACAAGTGTTAAAACACATCCTGAGCTAGGACAGCCAGCAGCCTTTACTCCTCCCACTTCTGTACCTTAACACCCTCTCTCCCCCATCCTCTATTGTTGTACTCCAACTAAATCCCTCTCATATCAGCCTGCAATATTAGACATGTCCACATCTCCTTCTTATCCACTCTTATGCCTAGCTACGTACCTTAATTTCTCCTGTAGTCCATAATTGCTATTTTGTCCTCACTTTACCCTTTACTACTACGGTCTACAACCACCTTTTCTAGGCTCACTCCTCACTGTCCTTTACCCACTTCTGACTTTCCAACTTACCTTTTGGAGTCAGTTCTACTGATTGTTTCCTCTCTAAATGCTTCAACATCTGTCTCTGCCAGCTCCGTTCGCCTTGTGGGCTCACTGCGCTCCCCTCCCTACCCCCAATTACCACCCACCCCCAGAAATCCTACTCTTCTACTCTCTAACCACACCCCTTCCTCTTCTCATAACTCTCTATACTCTTTACCATTGGCCTTTTTCTCTCATATCTGCCTTCTCTTACCACTCCCCTTCATTCTTACCACACCCTCCTCCTTTCCCCCATCCTCACCCTTTATATTTCCATATCTACATACAGACATCCAGTAGTTTATCCTTCCAATGTATAAACCACCCACCCCACTATATCTCCTACTTTGATTCACCTGTTTTCTACTATCTCCCCTAATATTTGCCTATTTACTCGCCTCCTATGAACACCCACTATATTCACACCCTCACTTCCCTGATAAACACACCAACTCGTCATCCCTACCAGTCCTTTCTATCCATGCAAATATAACATCTTCACCCAACTACGTACTTGCAAAGTATCATAGAATACTACAAATTAAATGCAACACTCTAAATCTCAGGAATGGTCTACTTCTATACAGCAGATTCCCTAACCCAAGATAAGACTACTCCTCTCTTTAAAGGATGGTGACAGCCACCCTAACCCAGGCCCAACAACAACTCCTACCACTCTCCATAACCATAATCAATCTCCTATTTATTCCCTTACTAAACCACCTAAATCCGTCCTAGTAGCTAGTCTTAAAATACGTAGCATTAACAACAAAGTAACTCAACTCCATGCTCTATTACAAGTCTACCCCTTTGACATTCTCTGCTTAATAGAAACATGGCTAAAACCTCTAACCAAAGAGAATGAAATCATCCTCACCTGGATATAATATCCTCAGACTTAACCGAGTAGCCAAGAAGGGTGGAGGGATTGCTATTTTACTTAAATCTGGCTTAAAGTTAACCACATACGACTGTAAACTACCTCTAGATTCCAATGCAGAAATTCTCATCTCCAAACTTCAACTTAACAATGCCAAATCCATCTATATTATCTGTATCTATCTACCTCCTGGTAATAACATTGCCACCATGGAAAATATCCATTGCTGGCTATCCCAACACCTGCCCCAAGAAACCATAACCCTGGGTGATATAAACATTGATTGGAACCTCTATTGTAGCAACCTCCCTACCACCCACATTAACCTATATGGTTTTGCACAAACCATTACCTCTCCCTCCAGGATAAATAAAGCTAACAAGAAAGCAACCATATTAGACTGGATTCTCATAAACAAACATCCACACATTTATGATTCTGGAACCCTCCCTAATGATACAAGTGACCACTCACTGACCTACATCATCAGGCATAAAGCCAGTGCTCCCATTCCAACCTCTATCAGAAATATTAGATCCAAAAAGAACTTTAACCCTGAACTATTCCAAAAGGAACTAAGAGCATGAAATTGGTCTCCCTTAAGACACCTCCCTTTAGAAGAAGCCGTTAAATACTTTAACTCTACCTACATCATCAGGCATAAAGCCAGTGCTCCCATTCCAACCTCTATCAGAAATATCAGATCCAAAAAGAACTTTAACCCTGAACTATTCCAAAAGGAACTAAGAGCATGCAATTGGTCTCCCTTAAGACACCTCCCTTTAGAAGAAGCCGTTAAATACTTTAACTCTAACTTCCTTGCCATTCTTAACCACCATGCTCCAACCAGACTAATTAGAATTAAAACCAATTCTGCCCCATGGCTCTCAAAAGAAACCAAACACAGACTCCAACTCAGAAATAAATATTGGTCCAAATGGAGAATGACTAAAAACCCTGTAGACCAACAAACCTTTAGACAGTTAAGAAATTACACTAAGAAAGCTATACTCTCTGATAAGAAACTACTACCTACAATTTCAACAAGCTTAACCATAACAACCCACAAAAATTCTGGGCTAGCATTAACCAATTACTCCATCCAGGTCAATCATCTATACCATACCCTCAAAATACAGACCACAAAAATCCCATGCATACAGCCACTACCTTTAATACCTTTTTTACTAATGCTATCCAAACACTAGCTAGTCAGCTATCACCTAATAGCTTTACTTTACCTTCCTATAACTCAACCCCACTCCCTCCTTTTCATTTCCAACCTGTCCAAACAACATATATCCTATCCCTTACACAACAATTAAAACCATGCTCTCCCTCAGCAGACCAACTACCTGCTGATTATCTACAACTGTCAACCAAAGTTATCTCCTACCCCATTTCCATTCTGATCAACAGAACTATTAGCGAAGGTCACATCCCTAGCGTATGGAACGTCTCCCATATTATCCCCCTCCATAAAGGTGGACACTCCACTGAATTCTCAAACTACCGCGCCTTTGCCCTCCTTTCTCCTTTGGCAAAGATCATGGAGAAATGCATCCATAGGCAATTACTCGACCACTTAATCCAAAATAACTTACATGTTAAGTTGTCAATCTCGCCTTTATTCTTGCTGGATGGGTTCGGAGCCGATCCTCTGCTCCGACTCGGCCACTTACTAAAGCTCGAGAGCTTATTTTACTGGTTCGAGGCAACCCTATATCCCATGATGCTAGGCGATAACTCCCCAGATCTCGTTTGCCACTTTCGCTTGCGAGGTGCGTTTTTTTACCGGCTCCTGGTAAGTCTTATATATAGAGAGTTCAGTCACCCTTTTTGAGTTAATTTATAGTTATTTCTTTCAATAGTGAGTAACTACCCCTAACTTTGTTACTTTTTTATATAGCTTCCCTTTTTATCCCTTATATCCCACTCTTAGGTTAGGCCTTAAGCGTGCCCCTTTCCTAATTTTTTCTTGGAGATCCTGTGAGTGTTTGGGTGTGTCAGTATCCCTATTAACATTTTATTGTTAATTTATAATTTTAGAGAGTGTCCGTTTGTTTCTGTTACTTTTGTGAACCCTCGACACTGTTATGTCGAAGGAACCTAAAGAAGCTAAGGTCTCAGACTTTAAGAAGTGTGACTCGTGCTGTCAGAAAATGTCTCTGAGAGACGGTCACACTTCATAGGTTCACGTCTTGTGTTTACTGCCTGGGACCCCTGCACCTGCAGGACTCTTGTTCAGTATGTCATGCATTCAGTCCAAGAGTCCTGCAGGAGCGCAGGAATAAACTTATACTGAGGGGCTTGTTAAAGCCTGAGGGCTCCCCGACTAAGTCTGCGTCGGGGAGGCCCTCGAAACCTGCAAAACCATTGGCTCCAAGTACTAAGCCTTCGGCTGCTGGCTCCTTGTCTGTGCCTAGATCGGCTCCAGCTGGAGCCGATCCCTTAGAGTCACAAGTTCCGGTCTCGGCACCACTCGGAGCCAATACCTCTGAGCCCATACTTTCGCTGTCGGCTCTGGCTGGAGCCGACGTGTCTTCGGCTCCGTTGGCTCCGTCTAAGAAGTGGTCAAGATCCCCTTCATTGGAGTCCATCCATTCAGCTCCGAGGTCTCCCCTGCTCTCGGAGCGGAGCCGATCTTCTCGCTTGTCCAGACTTTCAGATCACGACCTTGAGAGAGTGGTAAGTAGGCTGTTAAAGTCTCAGGCATTGGCCCAGATGATCTCTAGCCTGTCTCATTAGACTGTGGCTATTACGACTCCACCTATTTTTCCTCCTTCGACTCTCAGAGTTCGCAGCCAGACCTCCTCGGAGCCGTGACTGTTGTGGCGTCAGAGCTGATAACTCCCCCATCGGCTCCTTCATCTTCCGCTCCGATCTCCTCTTTGATACCTTCATTGGAGGGATCGCGGGTGCCTGATCTCTCTCGTCGGCTCCGAGGAGGCGAGTGGCATTGGACCATTGTCCGACCCCGTTCTCCCTCTCGGAGCGTCGGCGCTGGTGAGCTTGGCCCCGACATCGGCCTCGGAGCCTTCCCTGTCGGTGCGGTCTGGGGTTCCTACCTCTTCGGAGCAGGGGCCCTCTGGCCTTTCTGATAGGGGAGCCTTCGAGGTGATGAGGAGCGTACTAGCCCCAGGGCTTAGTCAGCGGTCAGCTCCATCAGCTCCTCCCACTGCAGTGCCTGCTGATGTCTTCTCACTCTCTTGTTCCCGGACCCAGAGATCCGACACCTCAGGTTTCCCCACTGGGAATTTCTTCCTCTTCCGAGGCTTCTCCTGACCTGTCAGTGGAGCCTCCACGTAAGAGGACATGTAAGAGGAAGCATGTGGACTCCCCTGAGTCCATTACATCTGACACTGACTTGGATGAGTCGGAGGGATCCCCAAAGTCCTCCTCTGAGGATGTCTCTTTCTCAGACATCCTAGAAATCCTGAAGCAGAGGGGGATCTGGTCTTCCCTTAATGCTTCCGAAGACGAGTCGGTGTAGCTGGAGGCGTTTGGTTCTCGACCCTCCACCTCCTGGGTGTCTCCGCCTTTCGACCCCCTTATGGAAGTAGTGGCTCGGAAGGCGTGGTCGGCCCCAGATTCGGTGGAACCCACCCCTCGGAGGCCATCTAAATTCATTACAGCACCAGTTGACAAGCAATTCCTAACAAAAGGTGTACCGGCAGATGCCATGGCTGCAGCCACCAAGAAAGAACTAGCTGATCCTTCAGTATCTATCCATCCTCCTAATAATGATTCTAGGACCATGGATAGGTACAGTAAGCGGATGTTTTCTTCAGTGACCTTTGTTATGCGGTCGCTGAATTACCTGTGTCACTTCACCTGCCTTCAGAGAGATATTCTCAAAGAGTTGGGAGAAGTCTTACAGGATCCATCAGCTGCTTGGTCCCAGGATAAAATAAACTCACAGCTTGGAACCCTGAACTCGATTGTTAACTCCTCCATGCGTCTGATTTCATATGCAGCCGATGGAGCGAGTAGGGCCGCAGGCACAGGAGTGGCCTTAAGGCGTCACGCCTGGATGCGGCTGTGTAATTTCGCGGACCCTTTCAAGGCGTCCTTCACAAATTCCCCTTTTGATGGTTCAGCTTTGTTCGGACCTCAAGTGAAAGACACCTTGACCAGATGCGAGCAAGATGGCAAGACTCTTTCTGCTGTAGGAGTCCGTTTCTCCACCCCTTCAAGACCATACCCTAAGGGTCAGAATGGTGGGAAAATGTGGTTCCGCAAATCTCAAGGAGTCACGTCTGATGCAAGAGATCAGTTTACCCCCAGAGGCAGAGGGGGTAACAACAACCGACGCCGCCCTAGGGGCAGCGGGGGTCCGAAAAACCAGGGTAGCAGGGAGCCTCTCTCTGACAAAACCCTTCCAGCATCCCTGAGATGTTGCCCGATTGTCCACCTTCAGAGGCAGTCGGGGGAAGATTGTCGCTGTACCCAATAGCCTGGCTTTCCCTTACTCAAGACAAATGGGTACAGTCGATTATATCCGAGGGTTACAAAATTCCCTTCATCCAAACCCCAATTCAGCAAAAGGGAACCCTTCCAGACGTTCCACCCGGTCTAAGGGAACTATCAGTATCAAAAATATCAAAACTGCTAGCAAAAAGAGCCATCCAGCCAGTCCCAGCAGACCAACTAGGATCCGGAATCTACTCAAGGTTCTTTTTGGTACCGAAAAAGACAGGGGACTGGAGACCAATATTAGCTCTCCGCAAACTAAACAAGTTTGTAAAGAGAACAAGATTCCGGATGGTCACGCTACAGTCCATTCTGCCCTTTCTGGGCAAGGACAATTGGATGTGGACCTTCACAATGCTTACTATCACATCAAAATTCACAGGCGCTCCAGAAGGTTTCTCCGCTTTTGGCTGGGGGCCAGTCACTACTAATTCAGAGCCCTGCCCTTTGGTCTCACTACAGCCCCCAGAGTGTTCACCAAATGTATGGCAGCGGTTACGGCTCACCTGAGACGGCAAGGATTCCAGGTGTTTCCATATCTAGAAGACTGGCTCCTCACTGCCACCACCAGGCATCAACTTCTCCAAGCCAGAGCTTACACCATTCACATTTGCAGAGGGCGAGGAATCTCTATATATTTCGAAAAGTCTGCCTTGTCAGTCTATTACCTTTATAGGCACCAACTTGAACACCGTACAACTTTCAGCAAAGTTAACAGACCAAAGAGTCTTAGATATTCAAAACCATGTCCAGGTTCTTCTTCAGAGCGACAAAATTCAGGCCAGGTATGTCCTGAAAGTATTGGGTCTTATGGCGGCCGCCATAACACTTCTTCCCCTTTCACGTTTTCACATGCGTCTTCTTCATTGGATGCTGTTTACCCAGTGGTCCTTTCAGCAACTCCCCATGCACCACAAGATCATGATAACTCAAACTTGCAAAAGTCATCTGTCCTGGTGGATATTGTCCCCTCAAGTCCATCAGGGCAGACCCTTTGTTCCTCCTCCCCCGGTCACCACGGTGACATCGGACGCCTCCCTGATCGGGTGGGGGGGCATTTTCAGGGCAGGATGGTCCATGGCACTTGGCAACCTTTCGAGTGCCACCTGCACATAAATGTCCTAGAGATGAGAGCAGAGCTTTTAACGTTGCAAGCCCTCCACGACTCTCTTCCCCTAGGAACTATTGCAATTCAAACGGACAATATGTCCGTAGTGTGGTATATCAACAAGCAAGGCGGAACCAAGTCCTATCCCCTGTGTCGAGAGGCACTCAGACTTTGGCAATGGGCGATCTCCTCTCAGCGATTTCTGATAGCAATGCATATCCCCGGGAAGTCCAACTTCATAGCGGACAGGTTGAGCAGAGCCATACTCTTGCCACACGAGTGGTCTCTCAAACAATCGGTAGCGGAAGAGATTTTTCAGAAGTGGGGTCTTCCTTGCTGCGATCTTTTTGCTACATCCCAAAACAGCAAATGCCCCGACTTCTTCACCCTCTTACCCCTTCCAGGCCATCCCCTCAGAGACGCTGTAGTCCAAGATTGGCCTCGGGGACTTCTCTATGCCTTTCCACCCTTTCCTCTAATTCCACAAGTAATTCAGAAAGCAACCACCTTGAGAGCCAAGTTGATTCTCATCGCCCCTTATTGGCCTCGACGGTTATGGTTTCCATTCCTACATCATTATCTTTTGGTACAGCCTTGGCATCTGGACCCAGTTCCAGATCTGTTGACCCATCAGTCGGGCAGCTGCACCAATCCGTACATTCTCTCAACCTCACTGCTTGGTTGCTCCACTTCCGTCCTTAGCCAGGCTTCCTATGATTTCTAATCCCGTCCGGGATATCATAGTAGCTTCCCTTAAATCTTCCACCAGAAGGATTTACACTAGTAAATGGAAACGTTTCTCCTTCTGAGCAAAGGCAAGCAATATAGATCCTTTTACTGCCCCAATTCATTCGGTCTTAGACTTCCTAGCTGAAATTTTTCATTCAGGGTCTTCTGCCTCTACAGTAAAGGTTCAGTTGGCAGCCATATCGAATTTTCATACAGGCTTATCGGACCACAGCATCATGTCCAATAAGCTTTGCAAAGCCTTCCTTAAAGGTGTATTTTTACTTAGGCCTCCGATCAAAAATCCTCCACCTCAGTGGGATCGTAATTTAGTCTTAACATCCTTAATTCTCCCCCCCTTTGAACCTGCGATCTCCTGTTCATTGAAATTTCTTTCCTGGAAGACACTTTTCCTAGTCGCCATTACTTCTGCTAGGAGAGTATCAGAGCTTCACGCCCTTTGCATTCGCCCTCCCTACTTAATCTTCCATAAAGACAGAGTTTCTCTAAGGACTAGTCCATCCTTCCTACCCAAGGTGGCTTCGCAGACAAATTTAAATCAATCAATTGATCTCCCAGTTTTTTTCCCAAACTATACTAATAGAGCGGAGCAAAAGCTACATTTTCTAGATGTTCACCGCCAGCTCCGATACTATTTGGATAGAACCAAACAAATAAGAAAGTCTGATCAATTGTTTTTATCGTACGCAGAGAATAAGAAAGGCCTTCCTGTTTCCAAGGTAACTCTATCTAGGTGGCTGTCTTCTGTGATTACATCTATTTATCAACTTAGAGGCAGGGAATTGACTTCTAAGCCAAAAGCCCATTCAACTAGAGCACTAGCTACATCTACAGCTTTTCAAGCTAGACTACCAATAGACACTATCTGTGTGGCAGCCACATGGGCCTCTGCTCATACCTTTGTTTCGCATTACAAATTGGACATGGCCTTCAGGGACAGAGCAACATTTGGTTCCACCATTCTTAAGTCTGTTCCAATGAGCCACCCAGGATGAAGGTGCTAGGGACGCGGTCCCATCCAGCAAGAATGAAGGCAAGATTGACAACTTAACATTGTGAAGTTATGTACCTACCATAACGTTCCATAGTAGTTGTCTTCTCTCGCCTTCTTTCTTGCATCCCACCTACCATCCCCCTAGCCTGGAAAGACCGAGAAGATCTTCCCTTCCTTGAAGGGTCCTTTTGTTCCTTTGTTCACTATCTAGGTGTTCTAGGATATATATAGTGTAAATAATTATCTTTGGAGGTTTTTATCCCTATTCCTCCTCCTTCCAGTTGGAGGATTTTGTTTTATTGGCCTATGCTAGGTTTTTCAACTTCCAAATGAGATCTGGGGAGTTATCACCTAGCATCATGGGATATAGGGTTGCCTCGAGCTGGTAAAATAAGCTCTCAAGCTTTAGTAAGTGGCCGAGTCGGAGCCGAGGATCGGCTCCGAACCCATGCAGCAAGAAAGAAGGAAGAGAAGACAACTAACATGGAACGTTATGGTAGGTACATAACTTCTCATTTCCAGTTGTCAACATGGTTTCAGACCTTCACACAGCACTACCACTGCCCTCCTTTTCTTTACTGATTGCATTAGCAAAAACCGTAACATTAATAATCTTTCCTCTGCACTATTTATTGACCTGTCTAAAGCATTTGACATGGTAAATCACCAGATTCTCACAAAAATACTCAAATCGCTGTCATTAGATGCACTTTCCATAAAATGGTTCCAGTCCTACCTAGGTAAAAGACAACAGGCTGTACTATGGCACAATACTCAATTCACCCTCCTGCCTGTTACCCTTGGTAACCCTCAAGGGTCCATCCTAGGACATCTCCTCTTCTCCATATTTATTAATGACCTTCATCTAGCCATCCCCCAGGCCACATGCATACAATATGCTGATGACTCCACACTGATATGCTCAGCCACATCCACCTCTGAACTTCACTCTCTTACCCAGAAGGTATTTAACACAGTTGAACTATAGTTCACACAGCGTTGCCTTCCCTTCAACCCCAATAAAACTAAACTCCTCTTCAGTCCTTACAAGTCCTCTCCTTTTGATTTCTCAGTTACATCCACCAATGGTACCATTATATCACCAGACCCAACCACCAAACTACTTGGTATCACCATTGATAACAATCTGAACTTTGACATCAATATCAACAATACTATAAAAACTGTCAACAAAAAACTTTACTCTCTCTATAAGGTTAAACCCTTCCTTTCACCTACAGCCAAAACTGTAGCTCACACTCATCTAATCTCTACACTCCTCTATACCTCACCCATTTTTACTAACCTATCTAAAAATAGCCTTAGCAAATTGGAAATGTCCTACAATAACATTGCCAGATTCGCTACCATTGCATTAACATAAGGCAGCTAGGATGGCTAGAACTACAAAACCTGATTAAATTCCACCAACTAACCATTGCCCATAAGACTCTTTATAAACCTTCCTGTACTCCTATACTATCTACCCTCATCACCCCCTATAAAAATCTGAAGTCCTTACATTCATCTCACAAACTTCTTGTACATACCTCGAAACCTAACAGGGCTGGCGATTCTCTCTTCTCAAATGCTGTTGGAAAATCCTGGAATCTTTGCCCCAGTGACCTTTCCTCACTTGCCTCTTTATCACTCTTCAAAAACAGACTGAAACTTTTCCTCAGAACACACTGGTTATGCCCTTCTACTAAACATGACTAACCATCTATCTCTTCAAAACTGAGAAACCAAAACCGGCACACGAACTGGAATCAATGTAAGGAACGTAGCTGGAACAGCAAGCCTGGAAATAGCAATTGAATCCACCACAGAATCCACCAACGTAAAAAAGTACTTCTTTATTGCACGATACCCTTGAAAAAATGTAAACCAAACACTAGTTAAGCGCTTTCATCTGCCATGCGCAGACTTCATCAGAACTAGTGCTTGCATCCATTACAAGATTTTTAAAACCAAACTTGGCGCCAAAACTCTTAATACTTTTAAAGATACACTGTATTTTATCCTCCCTACATATACATGTTAATAAACAATTAGTATACTATAATATACAGTATCAGAAGCAATTTCATTTGGCTGACACCAAAGCAGATAGTGTTTATCTTAGAAAGAACAGAAAGATTGAACGAGATATAGAAACGTATAGATTACACAAAGCATATATTTGGCCACAGGATAGAAAATTACAGTTTAAGGAAAGACATGTTAGCCATAGGGATTTGAGGGAAACACATGGGGAAGAGAATTTTCAAGGAGGCAGATTCCATCCAACTTATTGGAAACCTTACACACAAGGGAACAGGAGATACAAATGAAGGACGCATTGGAATTTGATGAAACAATTCTTAAAGGGGATAAGGAAAGCTTGGAATTACATCATGAGAATAGCTTAGGGTTACATAGAAGAGAAGAAGTAGTGGAACATTGTTTTAACCATGACAAGCTTCCTTCCATTAGTATTTACAAAGGTTTTAAGGTTTTCAATTATACTGAGCTTCATATCACGGAAGAATTCTGCCAATTATTAAGTTAAGGGTATGAAATTTATTCCATCCAACAAATTCAATTTGGTAGACCACATTAAGGAAATTAAATTATTTAGTAGGAGACTCAATCTAGCATTACAATTAGAGACCAAAAAGGATGATAATAGAACATATGTGCCAACTGAATTAAAGAAAAAAAGTACATATATGCCTTCAAGTAATATACAAGTCAATAATTATGAGAAAATGGTGTGTAGGGATTTATACTGTTTAAATAAGGAAATCCACAGATATAAAAAGTATACACATGGTGACAATATTACTATTCAAGAAAGGGAATGTTTAAATGAGCTTATTAATAACAAGGATATAAGAATCATGAAACCCGATAAAGGTGGGGGTGTTGCATTATTTACCAATCTAGCGTATAATGCAGAAATATACAATATATTATATGAATCAGGTAACAATATTACTATTCAAGAAAGGGAATGTTTAAATGAGCTTATTAATAACAAGGATATAAGAATCATGAAACCCGATAAAGGTTGGGGTGTTGCATTATTTACCAATCTAGCGTATAATGCAGAAATATACAATATATTATATGAATCCGGTAACTATGAGACAGTTCCATCAATCAAATTAATATAGGATTTAGGAGAATTGATTTAATTTTAGAGGAATATTTGATTGATAATAGAATTACTAAGGAATTGTTTGAATTTTTGAAGGTAGAACACCCGGTTATGGCACGTATTGTTGGGATTCCCATGGTGCACAAGTCAATTGAGAAACCTCCATTTAGACCAATCATCTCGGGATCCAGATCTAAAACATATAACATAGGATTGACTATAGACAGATGGACTAAGCATATTTATCAGAATACACCACATACAATTAAGGATTCCTGGGATTTTTTGGGAAAATTAAGACCAGAATTGTGGTCAGATCAATTAACCTTGGTGACGACAGATGTATGTGACCTTTCTTCTAGCATACCTAAAGAAGAAGGACTTGAAAGGTTTGGAAATAGTTTGAGAAAATTTTCACAGTTAAGTTGGGACAAATTGTATTTATATTAGACATGATGGGTTTGGTTTTTGATTATAACTATTTAACATTTGAAGGTGAATATTTTAGAGCAAGGGTGTTGCTATGGGCGCTTCTTGCGCCCCTATATTCACCAACCTCGTCATGTCTGATTGGGAAAATGAGTTTATTGTTAACAATGAATATTATCCTTACATAACCTTCTATGCAAGATTTCTTGATGACATTTTTATTTTATGGAAGGGATCTAATGAAAAAATCATGGAATTTTTAGAGTATATTAATGGAACCACACAATTTCTTAAATTTACACACAAAATTAGTAATCAAAGTATTGCATATTTGGATATATACATTAGTTTAACTACGGATGGTTTTACATCTAGAGTACATCGTACAAATACATTTTCTAATGACTATTTATATTTCACTAGTGAACATCCACCATATATATTTAAAAATATAGTCAAAGGACAATGTATTTGTGGTGCTAGGATGTCGTCAAGTAAGGAATTAATGGAACAGGAAATGAAGTTAATATATAATCTATTTATGAATAGAGGTTATCCACTACGAATGTTACAGGACACAATTGAATATGTTACAACACAATGGGGTCACAAATTTAAACCATTATTGGGTAATACCTTGAATGTTAAAGAGAGCTGTAACACCAACCCGGGTTTCATTGGTAGAGTATGTGTAATTACCTACACACCATATAGTAATAGGATTAAGGAAATTATTAATAAATATTGGGATTTGATAACTGTAGTAGAGTCAAATAAAACAATTTTAGGTGATTCACTGAGAATAGTATATAAGACGGGTCCTAATATTAAAAGACTGCTAGAAAAATTAAATAATAATAAGACATTGAAGAAGCAAGGAAATGTGTTAACTAGGAAATGTGGAAGATGTAATCAATGTAGATATATTAATGAGAGTACTGAGGTTAAACTAAGGGATGTAAATCATACATTGATTAGAAGTAGAGGTGGAAACTGTAACACTAAACATATAGTTTATTTGGCCTTATGTAAGATATGTTCAGCCTATTATATAGGCAAAACAGAAAGGCAGTTGAAGAAACGTATTTATGAACATTACTATAGACTACAGGTCAAAGACAGTAAAAATGCATTATATAGACACATTAAGGAACATGGGGAAAATCACATCTTATTTTTTATTATAGATCAAGAGCAGGACATACTATATGGAGGTGATTGGAAAACAAGATTAGCTTGTAAGGAAAGTAAATGGCAGATGCTGACTGATTCTACAAGGAGTCCAGGTATAAATGAATATATTAATATTAAACCGTTTTTGATTATGGACTCCTAATTTATTGCAAGTCCCAATATTTGTTTTAAAAATGTTTTAAATGTTTTTAACATTAACATTGAG
>NC_056725.1:1298376391-1298378891 GCF_019279795.1 Protopterus annectens | reverse complement strand
TAGGTCTCACTCCTCTCGGTCCTCCAGGCTGTCCGACCATGATTTACAAAGGGTGGTGAGTAGACTTCTCAAGTCCGAGGCACTGGCCCAAATGCTGCATAGCCCTACTCAACAGTCAGCGGCCTTTTCCATCCCTGATTTTATTCCTCCTCCAACTCCTTTGAGTTCGAAGCCGGGGCTGATCGGAGCCGTGGCTGTCGGTGCTTCGGAGCCGATACCTTCCCTTTCGGCTCCGTCGTCTGCTCCGATTTCCTCATTGGAGGGATCTCGGCGCCGGGCTTCCATCGTCAGCTCCGAGGGGGCGAGTGGCATCGGATCCTTGTCTGACCCCGTTCTCCCCCTCGGAGTGTCGGCGCTGGTGAGTTCGGCTCCGACATTGGCCTCGGAGCCGTCCCTGTTGGTGTCGGGGGGGGTCCTTGTCTCCTCGGAGCGGGGACCTCCGGCCTTGCCTGATAGGGGTGCCTTTGAGGTCATGCGGAGCGTGCTAGACCCAGTGTCTACCCCGCAGTCGGCTCCATCAGCTCTTCCCTCTTCAGTGCCTGCGGTGATATCTACCCATCCCCTTGTATCAGACCGCAGAGAGCCAGCTCCTCAGGTTTCCCCACTGGGAATTTCCTCGTCTTCCGAGGCCTCTCCTGATCCATTAGGAGAACCCCCTCGGAAGAGACAGTGCAAGAGGAAGCACATTGACTCCCCTGAGTCTATCACCTCTGACACTGACTTGGAGGAATCTGAAGGTTCCCCTCGATCCCCCTCTGAGGATGTTTCCTTTGCTGACATCCTTGAAATCCTGAAACAGAGGGGGAACTGGCCCGCCCTTAACCCTTCAGAGGACGAGTCAGTTTACCTTGAGGCGTTTGGCTCTCGCCCTTCCACCTCCTGGGTGTCCCCTCCCTTTGACCCCCTTATGGAAGTGGTGGCAAGGAAGACTTGGACGGCCCCTGATTCAGTGGAACCTACCCCAAGGAGGCTGTCAAAATTTATTACTGCCCCTAAGGAGAAAGAGTTTCTATCAAAAGGTGTGTCTGTTGATGCCATGGTGGTGGCCGCAGCCACTAAGAAGGAGTTAGCCGATCCTTCGGTACCTGTCCATCCTCCTAATGAGTCTAGGGCCATGGACAGGTATGGTAAGCGGATGTTTTCCTCAACGACCTTCTCAATGCGGTTGCTGAACTACATCACCCGTTTCCAGAGAGATTTGCTCAAAGATATGGGTGAAGGCTATACAGGATCCAACAGCTGAGGGGTTCCAAGACAAAATGAACTCCCAGTTGGCAACCCTGAATTCGATTGTTAACTCCTCCATGCGGCTTATCTCATATGCTGCTGATGGGGCGAGTAGGGCCGCAGGCACAGGTGTAGCTTTACAACGTCACGCCTGGATGCGGCTTTGCAATTTTGCGGACCCTTTCAAGGCGTCCTTCACCAATTCCCCCTTTGATGGCTCAACATTGTTTGGTCCTCAGGTGAAGGATACATTGACTAGGTGCGAAGTGGAAGGTAAGACTCTCTCTGCCGTGGGAGTCCGTTTTTCTACCCCTTCTAGACCTTATCCTAAAGGTCAGAGGGGAGGAAAAATGTGGTTCCAAGCCTCAGGGAGTCTCATCTGACGACAGGTCGATTCCCCTCTAGAGGCAGAGGGGGGAATAACAATAGACGCGGCCCTAGAGGCAGAGGAGGGCCGCAAAACCAGGGTAGCAGAGAAACTTTCTCTGATAAACCCTTTCAGCATCCCTGAGGAGCTGCCTGGCTGTCCACCTTCGGAGGCAGTCGGGGGAAGATTATCACTGTACCCAAAAGCCTGGCTTTCCCTCACCCAAGACAAATGGGTACAGTCTATCATATCCGAGGGTTACAAAATTCCCTTTATTCACACCCCTTCCCAACCCAAAGGATCCCTTCCAGACGTTCCACCCAGTCTAAGGGAACAAGCAGCACTAGAAATATCAAAGCTGCTATCAAAAAGAGCTATCCAATCAGTCCCAGCAGACCAGCAAGGATCCGGAATCTACTCCAAATTCTTTTTGGTATCAAAAAAAACAGGGGACTAGAGACCTATACTGGATCTCAGCAAATTAAACAATTATATAAAAAAAAAAAAAAAATTCCGGATGGTCACGCTACAGTCCATTTTACCCTTCTTGGGTCAGGACAATTGGATGTGCTCGATAGACCTTCAGGATGCGTACTACCATATCAAAATGCACAGACGCTCCAGGAGGTTTCTCCCCTTCAGGCTGGGAGCCAGTCACTACCAGTTCAGAGCCCTGCCCTTTGGTCTCACTACAGCCCCCCGAGTGTTTATCAAATGCATGGCAGTGGTCGCGGCTCACTTGAGACATCAAGGATTCCAGGTGTTTCTGTATTTAGACGACTGGCTCCTTACCGCCACCACCAGACATCAACTGCTTCTAGCCAGAGACTTCACCATCCAAACTTGCCAAGCTCTAGGCATTTCAATAAATTTCGAAAAATCTGCCTTGTCGCCTTGTCAATCTAT
>NC_056725.1:1297736391-1297743891 GCF_019279795.1 Protopterus annectens | reverse complement strand
GTGCATGTGTGTGTGTGTGTGTGTGTGTGTGTGTGTGTGTGTGTGTGTGTGTGTGTGTGTGTGTGTGTGTGTGTGTGTGAGAGTATGCATGAGTGTGTGTGTGTGTGTGTGTGTGTGTGTGTGTATATATGTGCTTGTGTGCATGTGTGCGTGTGCATATCTGTATGTATATGTGTATGCATGTGTGTGTATGTACATGAGCATGCGCGCGTGTGTGTGTGTGTGTGTGTGTGTGTGTGTGTGTGTGTGTGTGTGTGTGTGTGTGTGTGTGTGTGTGTGGGCATTTGTATCAGTGAACTACCTGAAAGCATTTTGAACATTGATTCTACAGAAAGGGAAGTTCACTGACTTCGGAAGATCAGACATGCCCCAGCACCACCCACCCTGGGTGACGTTATTATGCTTACATAATGGGCTATCTGTGAGCTGTATTTTTTTCCCATTTTTAATAGATATATTTAATGGTCTTCCTAAAGTAAAATAGTTCTATTCCTCACCTCATGTCTTAATAGGCTGTGGAGTATCTGAGACACACTCTGTTTTTTATTAGCAAGTTCTTTGCTCACAAACAGAATACAATCTTGTTACAGATGG
Organism: Protopterus annectens; assembly: GCF_019279795.1. NCBI lineage: Eukaryota > Metazoa > Chordata > Ceratodontiformes > Protopteridae > Protopterus > Protopterus annectens. Next base: position 1,297,743,297 of record NC_056725.1, on the reverse strand, counting down.
CAATGAGAAGTTTATACCAGATCAATAACTATACTAAAATGCCCCCTTTATCTTGTTTATGTGCACATTAACTGTACATGAGAGGATAATACATTTATACTTTTTAAACTGGGTGCCTGCAAGACATGCTGTTATTTTTAACTCCCCATAGCTGACCCTTAGTTGTATGTAGGGCTCCTCATCCACCAGGTCTGTGTTTCCCAACCCTGAGCTAATTCTGACCTGCTCAGAGCTGGAGATGAGACTGAGGATCCTAAAGCCGCATTGTATTGCTGCTACAACATGTTGTTCTGCTCCTAACCCCAACCCCTTGCATGCTCATGATGTCCAATGGCATGGTGTGAAAAAGGCTTGGATGTGTCATCCGCAGCTTTGTATATGGGTCAGACAAAGCCCCCCCACCACCACAGACAACACTCCTTGCATGTTCCCAGACACTGTAGAGGTGTGCCTGAGTGTGCATCTGAGCCAATACTCAAACTTGAGTCAACTGGGTTTCATCTCTCAATGCCGCTGTTGCAGTGTAAAACATGCATACACACTTTTTTTTTTTTATCTTGCAGTAATTTATTCATAGATAGATTAAACAACAGAGCTGTTATAAATGTGCTTCATGAATTTTGCACCAAATGAATTTATTTATTTGTATTTCTTTACTGGTGTAGTCACTAGTCGGCCTGTGTCCAATAGCACTACATCAAAAGTGCCACGCCATTCTGTCACAGCTTAATTATATGCAAATATGTAATACAGTTATTGTTTTTAAACTGGTCTGCTGGATTCTGTTGTAGATTTTAAGGTCACACAATGGTCATTAATAGACTACAGCTGGGTGGTGCTGCGGTAGTGTTGTCACTTCACAGTATGACGTTGTCCTGTTAGATTCTCAGCTAGAACATCTTCTGTGTGGAGACATGCGTGAATGGGCGTACCTTCGTTGAAGGTTGTGCGTCAGAGCTAGCAACTTGGCACGTAAAAATCTACTGCCAATCATTAGAGGAACGGAGTTCCGCTGTGGCGACCCCTAACCGGGAAAAGCCGAAAGACACAACAACAACAATGGTCATTAATAGGCTTATGATTGAATGAAGTTTATGAATACGAGTTCTGTGGAATGATTAAACCAGATGAGCAGACAGTAACCATGGTTGAAGGTTTGGGATTACTATAAGGCATGTGTTTAAGCTAGCTCAAAACTGCCTAAATTATTTATTTATTTGTTAATCTATTTATTTAAAATTGTTATGTGGGTGGTGCACTGATCCATGCTGACTGAATTCAGGCTCACCCCAGGTGTTAAAAACACACAAATGTGAATGGTTCAGCAACATTACTAGTACAAAATTTCAAGAAAGGAACGTTGGACTATGTGAAGTAACATTTGTTAGAGTATAAGCAAATTGTGGACAGTAATGCTAGCAGTAAGAAATTCTGGCTGCAAATTTTGTCACGTAAACAGGTATACACTACTAGCCTATGTTAGCAAACCACATTGTAAGGTAGGGTTCAATTTAATGATTAAGGTTTAATTAGGAAGAATACAAGAAAATATACGTGAAGGGGTAGGAGGCATGAATTATACATGAGTGACATGTGAGAGCTAGATATAACAGTAGTAAGAAGAGGGTGTGGAAGCCGGGGAGGTGACTGCATTGCTGACTCATTCCAAGTGGACCATGCACAGATTGGAAGAGCATCTTTTCTTATTAGGGACTGGGTTATAAGACTGGTCAAAAAGCAGTGGTACAAGATTTCATTAGCCAGGTATAGTATCTTTGAATTGGCATGCACATATTCAGATTAATTAGTGTTGCCATTCAGATCCGAACTGCATTAATACCATTTTCTCCTTTTTTCATTACAAATATACGCAGCTCGTCCAACGTCCATGGCTCTGCTAATGTGAAGTATATGTGAGTGTGTGTGTAACCCATCCCCTCGATGTGATACCATGTTGTAGTAATGCAGCCTTTACAATAACAAGCTACTAGTTCCCAAGCTGCTGTGAAATCATGCTTTAAGTATGCACTGCTTGTGCTTTGTCAGAGCAGGTCTTCATAAAGTACCTTTTGTATACAGCTCATTAAGAGTTTTTGAATGCTGCTGAATGCTAATTCTGCAAGCTGTAGCCACTCCATTGCAGTCCAATTTCAAGTGGGATACTTAATGTACCTATAGCATTGCATACTGTCATGCTGAGAAATAGACTTTTGCAATGCAAACTGGTGCACTTTGATCAAGCTACTTGCTGTGGAAAGGCTGAGTTTGCTTCATGGAAAAGAGTGAGGATATTCCGTTTTACATTATCTATGTGTTTGGTTCAAAGAGGCTTGTCTATGTATGCGGTAGATCTGTCTGCACAGATCTTTATTATGGCAACTCATTTAGTACATATGTGTTGTAAGCATGGCATGGAGGTTAGCAAGTGGGAAAATTATGTCATAATGAATTTTATTTACTTATTTGTCTATTTATTTATGTAGTATTTGATTTTAATGTAAGTAGATGGTCTTATTTTTCTTCTGCACTTCTGTATGTAGTTGTTATACCCTTTTGAAATTCTAAGTGACAGTTAGGGATTCTACTTCCTTTAAGCCAATTTCCTAAGCCATAACATATGCACCAAGTCTCTGAGTGGGCACCTAATTACCAGTAGTGCTGAATGGGGGAGGGTAGTTAGGAGTGCAGATACATCTGTGAGAGAAGGGCTGATGAGCTGGCCTGAAACATCCATTAGTACTTGAGGATACAGTCCGTAAGAGTATCCCAGGTAAGACAAGATGGAAGTGAATTTAAAAGGTTACCATCAAAATAATGGTAATGCTAAACACTTCAGTTCAAGTTATCCTTCTGTTACACAGATCATGTTAATTCTAAGGAGATTACATGCCAGGTGACATCGATGCTTACACGCCAGGTGACATCGATGCTTATATCCTGGTACAGAAAGACGAAAATCAGTTTTTCTTGAGTGATTCTTCCTTTAATAACCAATATCCACTAGTCACTGAACAAAGATATCTAGGAGTAAGTCTACAGCACCCTCATTTGCTAGCAAAATATACAGTTAATGTTATTAATAAGACCTTTTGCCAGCTGAAATTGTACTATAAGGTATCACAGATCCTTACCCCTACAGTATGATTGGCTATAGCCAAGCATGCACTAACCCAAAAGCTTAATATGTACGACCTCTGCTAGCTCTCTGCTGTTGTGCAAATTCTAAGAAACAGTGAACCACTATTAACAAAATCTGCCAATTTGTACTACTAGCCCAATCACAGACACACCACTGCCAACTTTTACACAAAATAAATGATTGGCTTCCAGTTACTGAAAGAGTAGCATTCCTCCTTTGCTCACAAATCTATAAACTGCTCCAAATGTGCCACTGTGCCTCCAAGACCACACTACAGAATGACTACACACTGAGAAACAGTCAAGAGAAAGGACTATTGCTTATAAAACTATCAAAATCAACACAGTAGAAAGAGCATTTAGTACGCTAGGGCCATCCACCTGGAACCAAGTGCCAGCTGAAACCAAGCAACTAAACACTCTGGATGTATTCAAAAACAAATTAAAATAGCACTTGTTTACTACCACCAAATGTTCATAGTTTCGAGATGAGAGGTAACTATGCACTTATGTCTTCTTTAAGTAAGGAATTGTATTAATTGCAAATATTTCCACGTGCAAATTGTCATTGCTCCACACATTTTCTAATTGTCTGTATAATGTATACATTTGCTTTTTATTGTCTTAACTGTATACTGCTGACTATTACGTGCATATATTTCCACATTTGTAAATTACCATTATTTCAATCATATTCTTCTTGTCTGTATAATTTGTACATTTGCCCCTTTGTCTTATAGTTAACCTATGTCTACCTGTTACTTGTATTATTTGTAATGCACTACTGTCCTTCGGTCATGGCTGAAAATGGTCTGCTGAAATAAATAAATAAATAAATAAAAGCATATACATCACATTTGTTTATTTTAAATATAAGGTAAACATCTAACCTTTCCATTGTCTATTTACCAATAAGTTATTATAATACTAAAATAAAAATCAATGCATTTCTGACTCACAAATGATAACTGTTTGCTGTGCTGAGTACTGACACTTACTCATTGAGGATCACTGTCATAAGTAACAAATGTGACAGTGACACTGTAACTAGTAACAGACATGCCATACTTCCCTTTGTTGCCTAATTATGGAAGGACACTGTGACTTGCCAATGGCAATGTGAGGCTGCAGTGTGTTTTACGGGAGTCTAGTAAAGAGCAATAAAACACTATATTGAGCTACACATTGGAGAGGATGTTCAGTGCCTTATAGATTCATAGATTCGTAGAATGATACTAGGCTATTGGCCCTGAGGCCCTTATAAGCCTGGCCAAGAATTTTGCCCATGTTCCCACAAAGTCAGCACCTGTTTCCCTGTCCAGCAGGGACACAGGTGAGATCCCAGGGGTGTATTTTCAGTTTCCCATCCAATAATCCAGGTTCCTCTTAAAGAGGGGTAGAGCAGTACTCTGCTTAACATGGAGAGGGAGTCTATTCCACAGATGGGGGAGTCTCTGGGACACAAATTTATCCTACTAACAAGTTCTATTAATGTCAAGGCCTTGTGTGCAGGTTGCCTGAGTGGATTTTGACTTATGGATATGCAGCAACTCTGTCAAGGCTGGGTCTGAGATGCCCTTGTATGCCAGACACAGGTCACTTCTGAGCAGTCTGTATGAGACTGAGTAGAGGGACAGGGTTTTTAGCCTGTCTGTATAGGATAGGTGTTTGAGACCCTGGATTTTCCTGGTCAGGAACCTCTGTGGTCTCTCCAGCTGCTGGATGTGCTTGGCAGGGTACATGCCAAAGGGGCATTGTACTCGATCAAGGATCTGATAAGGGAGGAGTACAGGGATGTTATGACCTCCTTGTTCCTGGATGAAATACCCTTATTTATGAGGTGGGCCATGTAAAAAGCTTTGCGTACAATGGAGGCAATAAAGCCCACACATTTGGGCTAAAGGGTTTATCCAAGGCCTTCATTTTTATAATAAGAAAAAATATACAGTAGTTCTACTGCATTACAAAGTAATGTGAAACCTGACTTCCTTATACAGCAGAAATGTAACACAGATCATGAGTCAGAATCAATGCATTAAAGGTGCATAAAACACTTACATTAAACTAACATCATGGACACACCATTTTACGTATAGCCATGTCTCTAAAATTGTCGCAGTCTAAAAATCCAGCAACACCTGTGCATTGTGTAATACTGCTAACAAAGAGTACCTGCCTCCAGTCATAATCAGACTAGAGCAACATAACATGGATTTACTAATTTATAAGGACTCATGAAACCACAGTTTTTCCTTTAAAATTTGCTTAGAATACCAAGAAAAGAGAATATGTTACAGAACAAACTAACTAATTGCATTTTGTGCTATAAATCATTGCAGGATGGCAGTTTGTGATAGGTCTTACACAAACCTTTTGGAAGTATGTACTAGGCTGTACAGCAGCATCATTATCCTTTTTAGGAAGATGTTTGGCTGTATAGGAAATGTAACTTAAATTCATGTCAATATGTTATGAATTTGTTACATTTGCATGTCCTCACCACAAAATTTGTGAAAAAGAGCCTTAATCTGGACATTGATTATAAAACCTTAGCACAAAGGAAACCAATTTATGTAGCTATTTCATTCATACAGTTGGAACACATATTTCATTCATCAAAACAGTATGTATTCTTGAAATGCTACATTGCTGATCAATAAGAAATTGCATTGCAGTCCAGGCATTGTATAGGAACGTGCATTTGAAGCAAGGATAAAAGAGAGAGAGAGAACAGTAATGAAAGTGAATGCTTGTCTGGACATCTCACTGCAAGAGAGGAAGAATGTGATGGAACAGATGAACAATGCAGGAACTGAAAAGTTATTCCTTACTTTGCTCCATTAAGTCAAACTCAGACACATGCGGACATACACGGGCAGACAGACAGACTGATGGACAGATGGATACATACTGTGTGCATATGTGCACACACAGACACACACACACACACACACACACACACACACACACACACACACACACACACACACACGCGCACACGCACACGCACACGCACACACACACACGCACACACACAGCCATTGCTCATGTGTGAAGTCTGTTATCACTGATGACCAATCTCCAGATGTGTACCTTTGCTCAGTACCTGCTCACTTCGTATTGTACCTTTAGTACAGCTGGACTCTTCTTTGGTAACTTTATAAGGTGTGACCTAGATTGATTTGGACTCTGCTGGTGATGTGCCTTCAAGTCACTGTTCCACATGTGGCACACAGCTTCTACATTTAGCATCTCTCTCTCTCTCTGGGAGAACATTCAAAGAACTGTAGCCAAAGGAGGAGCGTGTTGCCCATTACTGAATAGTAGTTATTCAGTATAACTTGATGCGCTATGTGCTGATACAGAAGTCTGCCTGTCTTTGTGCCAGAGACTTTCTCAGTGGTGCAGATCTGTGAGCCAAAATTGCGGTCCAGAAACTATGACTAAAAATAAATCACCCCATTTAAGGTACTTATATCATATTTGCAGTATATAATGAAACCTGAGATAAGATCAAGGTAAACTGCTGGCCTTTTTAACATTTCTTTAATTTTCATTAAGGTCTACATTTACCATTTATTTTAACCCTTATTTTGCAAACATAGCATGCCTGCAGACAGCAGGAAAACTGATGTAAGTCTGTTTACTATAACAGTTCTACAGAAATAATTTATGACTAAAACTAGAAGCAATTAATTTGTAAGAACCAAAGCATCAGTTTTAGTTTATAAATGTATAAAAAAATCACCCACAATAAGTAGTGTAGTA
>NC_056725.1:1297593891-1297731391 GCF_019279795.1 Protopterus annectens | reverse complement strand
CAGCTACTGTATTGATTTTATCCAGCCCTATTCACACCTAGAGCTTCTCTCCTCAGATAGTACCCACTCTACTCTCCTTGACCTCTCTTCCACAGATTCCAAAACCATGGATGGACAATTTCCTCTGGTTTCTTCTGCTAGTCTGGTTGATATGGGCATCTTGAGACAGTGTAGCAACTGCCTCATTTACACGGACAATCCTCTACTACTACCACCCAGGAACACAATATGTGAGAGATGCAATTACATTAAGAACCTAGAATCCTTGCTGTCTCAGTCACAAGTCAGTACATCTGGCACCAAGAAGGTTGTCTGAGCAAACACTACAAATACCACACCTCTAACACCACCTACACCCATACAACTCATTCCTACATATGGAGAGGTTCTCAACAAAAACATACCTAAATAAAAGAGACCTCTTAAGCAAAAACACACATGCAGATCACAACCCACAGCACCAAGCATCACACATAGTACACACGCCTATGTCTCACAGCCTCTAAGGCCCAGCCACAAACCCAGCATAGTAGTCATATGAGACTCTATCATGAGATACACAGATATGCCCCTCTCCAGGCTAGACAAGGAGGACATGATTGACAGACCACGATGGTTTCTGAGAGATGGCATTCATCTCTCTCCCCTGGGATTCAGGCTTCTGGCAAAGGCTCTTGCCTCCCCTATAGTGCATTTTTTAGGCAAAGTCATGAGCACAGAATTACCAACATGAAAAATGCTTCTAAACGAAATTTAAAGGTCATTTTGCTAAACTCTAGGAGTCTTAGCATGAAACTGCACTCCTTACAAGCACTCCTTGCCCTGGAGGATGCTGACATTTGTGCAGTTACCGAAACCTGGTTCAAAGCTGCGGAGAGCAGCCCAGCCTTACCAGGTTACTCATCCTAACATACTTTCAGACCCCAAATGGAGGGCTACAAAGCTAAAGGAGGTGGAGTTTCAGTATTTATTAAAGACATACACACCTCCAGGCTGGTCAGATGGTTTGATGCACAGGAGACACTCAAAGTGCAGTTAACTGTTGACAAAACACCTATTCAAATCATAGCTAGCTAGAGACCCCCAACTATGACTCAGGATGCCCGCTCCACCTATCTGGACTTACATGAATCCATCAAGATTCAACCCTCTACCCTGATCCTAGGTGACTGTAAATACTTAACCATGGAGTAGAAGACCTAATCTAGTCCAAACATGAATGCCCAGATATTCCTCAACTTTGTCAATGACAGTATATTGGATCAGCTGGTTGAGACCCCTATGAGAGGTGAAAATATCCTGGACCTGGTCCTAACCAACATGAGTAGCCAATTTAGCACCCCTACAGTGTCATACTCCTTGGTAAGATCTGACCATAAAGTGATCACTTTCGAAGTTGTCATTTCCCCTGACCCCCCCTTCTCAGGGTCAAACAAAAAAGATTTTCCAAAGCTGACCACAATCTCCTGACAGCAGGTATAAGCAGCTTCACAGCCACTGTCTCTTCATTTGGAGCTAGAGCTAATGTCCAAGCCTACACCAAAAAACTATATGAGCACCTACATAGCTGTATGGACTCAGCAATACCTAACAGGACCAAATCATCTTTTTCATGGAAGAGTAAACCTCTCTAGTGGACAGCAGCAATAAAGAAACTCTGTAATAAAAGGAAAAAAAATTACTGTCCTGGACCAAGAAGGTGCAGGTACCAAGTTGGAAGCAATCTCTCCTTTGTCTGAAAAAGCAAATAAGATCACTGGTAAAATCCTCTAAGGCTGACTTCAAGTCCAGATTGACCACATCCACTAAGAACAATCAAAAGGCCTTCTTCACATACATCTGCAGTCTCAAAAGGAACACTCAAATATGCTCTGAATTGATGGTAAATAACAGCACATACACAAACGCTGTAGATATAGCCAACCTGCTAACAGACAGGTTCAGTGAAAACTTCATCCTGCTGTTCTCCCATCAGTAAACCAGGAAATCCCCAGCACCTGCCCCCCTTCCCTCATTACCAGGGAGCAGGTCTTTAATGCCTTCTTAAAGGCAAAAAATACAGTCTCCATGGGACCCAACAACATCCCTGACTGTATCCTACATGAACTCAGGCATGAGCTCTCAGCTCCATTAGGCAAACTATTCAATCAAAGCCTGAGCACTGGCTTCATCCCCAGCTGAATGGAGGACAGCCACTGTCATCCCTCTACACAAAGGTGCAGTGTCCACTGACCCAGGCAATTATAGGCCCATCAGCCTAACTAGCCTGATCTGAAAGGGCATGAAACTCATTATCATGGACTTTATAAACAAGGATATTGGCAACCTCCAAACGCTTGACCCCACACTGTTTGGTTTTGTCAAAGGGAGATCATGCCTGTTAAACATGGCCAACTTCTTCGAAACAGTCACCAAAATCATGGACAAGGGGAAGATGGTGCACACCACCTACCTTGACCAAGCCAAAGTCTTCAACACTATTCCTCACTCAGGTATAATAGATAAACTCTCCCAGCTGGGCATCAACCCGTATGTTAACAGATGGGTAACTAACTGGCTCACTGATAGAGCCCACTCAGTCAAAATAGGGGAAGCCACCTCTAGTAGTAGACCCATAATGAGTGGTGTCCCCCAAGGATCAGTCTTGGGGTCTCTACTGTTTGGGATATACTTTTCTGAGGTGCAAGCCAAAACCAGTGGTCTGTGGCTGACCAAGTTTGTAGATGACTGCAAGCTGGGTACTGGCTTAAATTTCCCTTGTGATGTGAACATCCTCCAAGAGGGCTTTACCCAAACTAATGACTGGTGCCAAAAGGATGGCCTCAAATTGATTGCCAAGAAATGCATCATTATCCCCTTTGGGGAAAATGGCATCCCCACTAACTATCACATTAATAACAATGTACTAAGCATGCAGTCAGTCATGAGGGACTTAGGCACCCAGGTTGATAGCAACCTGACTTTTGACCACCACATTGTTTCCATTGTATGAAAGGCTTTTAACATGGCCCACCTCATAAGTAAGGGTATTTCATCCAGGAACAAGGAGGTCATAACATCCCTGTACTCTTCCCTTATCAGACCCATTGTCAAGTACAATGCCCTGTTCGGCATGTACCTTGACAAGCATGTGCAGCAGCTGGAGAGACCACAGAGGTTCCTGACCAGGAAAATCCATGGTCTTAAACACCTATCCTATACAGATAGGCTAAATTCCCTGTCCCTCTACTCAGTCTCCTACAGACTGCTCAGAGGTGATCTGGGTCTGGCATACAAGGCCATCTCAGACCCAGGCTTGATGGAGTTGCTGCATATCTGTAAGTCAAACTCCACTCACACAACCCATACTCAAGGCCTTAACCTGGTCTGTGACATTAATAGAACTTGTTGGTTGGCTAGATTTGTGTCTCAAAGATTCCCCCATCTGTGGAATAGACTCCCTCTCCATGTAAAGCAGAGTACCTCTCTAGCCCTCTTTAAGAGGAACCTGGATGACTGGATGGGAAACAGAAAATATGCACCTGGGATCCCACCTGTGTCCCTGCTGGATAGAGGAAACAGGTGCTGACTTTGTGGAAACACGGGGGAAATTCTTGGCTAGGCTTATAAGGGCCTCAGGGCCAATAGCCAAGTATCATCCTATGAACCTATAAACCTATATTGTTTTAGGTTTGAGCATGCTGTCCTGCACCCCCATGTGGGGGCTTTACTCCACACTTTCTTAACTCTACTAACTCCATGATTGTACAGCTGTGGTGAAAGGTGAAATACCCCAAATGGGTGAATATAATACATATTCTGCCTTGTCTTAGGGACATGTCGACCACGTTTAACAGGCATGATCTCCCTTTGACAAAACCAAACAGTGTGGGGTCAAGCATTTTAATTTTCTGCCTTGTCTTCAGCTGATATAACTGTTTTTTATAGCTTTTGTGTGACCTAACTCAAGGTTCCCTTAATTTGACCTGTTAATAACAGCCTGCATTTAAATTGGAACCTGTGTTCTGAGAGACAGCCTTACAAGACTATCTGCAAATATACAGAGCTGAGTATAGTTTTCTTTATTATAGAGTTTAATTGTTGCTTAGATATCTGTTGTCTCACTGTTCTAAGAGTCTGATCTGCAAATATACAGAGCTGAGTATATTTTTTTGGTTTTATAGTTTATACTATTAGTGGTTGCTTAAATCTGTGCTGAAACTGTCTTCCCCACTTCCCCCTCCCTGTTTTTGGTTTGTAGTTTAAATTTGGTGGCTTTTGCAGTGCCCGCCCCACTGTAAATTTGATCTAGGACACTCCCTCAGTCCCATCTCTTTACCGCATTCTACCTAATAAACCCTTTCTGCACTTGCTTTTAGTCCTTTTTAATTTAATTGCATTTTTCAAACTGTGTGTGGTCTAATATTGCTACATACTCAAGTGTGCTAGCTTGCACTACATGTGAATTGTTTTTACTACTGTTTTTGCTACTTTTCTGTAAAAAAAAAAAACTGTAAGCCTGTTTCCTACCTTTCCTGTAACTAGTGTTCCAGATACAGATTTGCTGTATCCAGGACTGTTTGTAAGCTTCTGAGCCCCCCAAGCATTTCTGTGTTGGAGGGTAGCCTTCTAGCTTATCAGTGGGAGTGGTACGCATTAGGTAACCTGTCTACCACATAAGGAGTGGTTCTGGCCCAGAATTTGTAATTATTGGCCGTTTGGGCAATCTTCCATCTCTCTCAACTTTCTGATTTGAAAGCCTGCATTTGCACTTGTTTCTGTCCTGTAACTCGTCTAGTACAGATACAGATTCTTAATTTTAGCACTTAAATTTGCTTATTCATACTCAGCACTTGTTCAGAACTTGTAAGCACTAAATAAGCTACTAATTACTATAGCACTCAGTCTTCCTCATTACCTAAAGGAAAACAGTTTTTATACTTACTTTTCTCACTGGCGTTTAGAAAAATAGCCCTTGTACTCACTTATCTAGAGGAAAATAGTTTTTTATTCAGGCATGTCCAAGGGTCAGCTCCCAGTGTTCTCCCCTGTCTATCTGATGAATCTGGGCATCTTGAGGCAATGTAGAAATTGCCTCATGTACACAGACAACCCTCTCCTCCTACCACCCAACACTACAACCTGTGAGAGATGCACTTATCTAGCCAAACTGGAGATAAAGCTCTCACCAATCAAGACTGAACCTGACAGTCGTGAGGAGAAGGTAGACATTTGCACCACACCACACTCATCACATAGTCTCACTACGTCTACACCACCAAAATCCACACATAGAAATTCAAAAACATTCACGGAGGCTCTCAATAATAATCTGCCTAAGCAACAGAGACCTCCAAAGCAGAAACACAAGCAACCTCCATCCCCCAACACAACCCAAATGACACATAGCCCACAATTCAGTATGCCACTCAAACATAGCCAATAAGGCAAAACAACATACCCAACACACTAGTCATAGGTGACTCTATAGTCAAGCACACTGATGTCCCACTCACCAGGCTAAACAAGGAGAAGGTTACTGTCAGCTGCCTGTCGGGTGCCAGGATCTGCCACATAACCCACGCACTCAGGTCACTCCACAACAAGTACAAATATGACTCTGTCATTGTCCATTATGGTGTGAATGACCTGAGATGTACCTCCCTGGACTACATGAAAAGAGACATGGAAGAGCTCTGCGATCTTGTAGCATAGGCAGGTATGACCCTAGCCCTGAGTAGCATTCTGCCATCGCTCAGAATGATACTGCAGTACAAGGACAAAATGATTGATTTCAGCAATTGGCTAAGCTTCTGGTGTCATTCAAAGGGGATCCAGTATCTGTCTGCTTGGGATGACATGGTCGACAGACCACGATGCTTTGCCACAGATGGCCTGCACCTGTCGCCCCTAGGATTCCGGATACTGGCTAAGGCTCTTGCTGCCCCTATAGTGCCTTTTTTAGGCAGGGTTCAAGTAACAAATTCACCACCATAACAGGAACAGGTAAGCAAAAATGGAGGGTAATGCTACTCAATGCTAGAAGTCTAAATTTCAAAATGCACTCGCTCGAGGCACTCTTTAAAATGGAGAACATTGATATCTGTGCAGTGACTGAGACCTGGTTCAAGGCTCCAGATAGCACCCCTGCACTACCAGGCTATAACTCATACCACACTTTTCGGCCATCTAACCTGGACCGAAACACCAAAGGTGGGGGTGTGTCCATATTCATTAAGGATATCCACACCTCCAGGCTAGTTGCTCAGCATAATGCATCTGAGGTTATCCAAGTGTAACTAACTCTTGGCAAAACTGCAATCCAAATTGTAGCTTGCTACACATCCCCCACCATGCCCCAGGATTCCCACTCCACTTTTCTTGATGTACTGGAAAATATTAGGGTTCAAACAAACACCCTAATAATGGGCGACTTCAACTACCCCACCATTAACTGGGAAAACTACTCATTTACTAACTCCTTAGCACAACACTTTCTGGAATTCATAAACTCCAATTCCCTAGATCAACTTATCCACACCCCCACCAGGGGCAACAATATCCTAGACCTAGTCATTATCAACATGAGTGACCGGTGTTCCACACCTGAAGTCAGCTCTTCGTTGGTCCAATCCGACCATAAGCTAATCACACTTGATATCCACATCCCACCCCCACCCCCATTAAGGAAACCACAGTAAGAAATTTCTCCAAAGCCAACGTCATGCTTCTTAAGACAGAAGTAGTGAACTTCATGACACCCACGCAGATGGGACAATACAGTTACAACTGCTGAATCCTACACAAATGCGCTGTATAAGCACCTACATGAGTGCATGGATCGTGCTATCCCAAACAGAACCAAGACGCTATCCTCCAAAAAAAGGAAGCCAATCTGGTGGTCCCCTGACATAAACAAACTGTACAACAGAAGGAAGAAACTGTTGCAAAAGAGATTAAAATCCCATGAGTGGAGGAGCTCCCTGGTCAGCCTCAGTAAGAAGCTGAGATCCCTTATAAGATCCTCCAAAGCTAGCTATGAAAATAAAATTGCCACTAATTCCAAGGACAACCACAAAACATTCTATAGCTACGTCAAGAATCTCAATGGCAACACCCAGATCTGCTCTGAGTTACAGCACAAAGGCATGAAAATTACAGAACTGATATTGCCAACATCCTGGCAGATAGGTTCAGTGCTAACTTTACCCCCCTCACCCCCTAATGGGCCCATATCTATACAGGAAGAATGCAGAGTCCCTGTAATCACAACTACGCAGGTGAAAGCTGCACTCTCTAAAGTCAAAAATACAGCATCCATGGGACCAGACAACATCCCAGGATGCGTTTTACACGAACTTCAGAATGAACTGGCTCCCCACTTAAGCACCATGTTCAGTAATAGCCTCGCATCAGGCTTTGTGCCCACTGAATGGCACACAGCAACAGTTATCCCACTCCACAAAGGGGGAGCCACCACTGATCCCGGGAACTATAGACCTATTAGCCTGACTAGCCTGGTCTGCAAAGCCATGGAACGTATCATCATGGAACTCATAAACAAAGACATTGGTAACCTCTAAACTCTGGATCCCACCCAGTTCAGGTTTGTGAAAAGCAGATCATGCCTCCTGAACCTGATCAACTTCTTTGAGGCAGTCACTAAAGCCGTAGATGAGGGTAAAGTGGTTCACACAGCCTATCTTGACCTCACCAAGGCTTTCGACACCATCCCCCATTCTGGAATTATAGCTAAACTCAATAAACTAGGCATAAATCCCTATGTCACAAGATGGGTTGCCAACTGGCTCACTGACAGAACCCACACTGTAAAAGTTGCAGACTCTAAATCTGACCTCAATCCAGTGACAAGTGGAGTACCACAGGGTTCCGTCCTGGGACTCCTGTTTGGTATCCACTTCTCTGAAGTACAGGCTAGCACAGAAGGCCTCTGGCTAATGAAGTTCGCAGATGACTGCAAACTAGGAGCCATAGTCAAGTCCCCAAATGATGTGAACATCCTACAGAAGGGCCTCTCTGAAACAGATGCCTGGTGTCAGAGCCATGGCCTCAAGCTCAATGCCAAAAGTTGCAGTGTCATCCCCTTTGGTAAAAACTCTGTACCCATGAACTACCACATATGCAGCAATCTACTTAGCACCGAATGCGTGATAAGAGACCTTGGGACCCAGGTGGACAGTAGCCTCTCCTTTGATAGTCACATCGCCACAGTAGTCGGGAAGTCCTTCTACATGGCACACCTCATCATAAAAGGGTTCTCGTCCAGGAAAAAAAGAGGTCATCATTACCCTCTACTCATCACTCATTAGACCCATTATAGAGTATAATGCCCCTTTTGGAATGTACCTCACAAGACATCTGCAGCAGCTGGAAAGGCCACAGAAATACCTCACAAAGAGGATTACTGGACTCAAACAAATGCCCTACACTGACCGCCTCAAAAAACTCCAGCTTTACTCCATAGCATATCGCCTACTCAGAGGTGATCTCTGCCTAACATATAAAGCTATGTCAGAACAGAGCTGTTGGACATGCTACACCTAAAGAAATCCCAATCCCTCCAAGCTACATGCTCTAGGGACCTAAACCTTGTCACCACAATAAACAGGATATGCTGGAGGGATAGATTCCTGTCCCAGAGACTTCCTATACTCTGGAACAGCTACCCATCTATGTCAAGCAAAGTTCTTCATTAGCACTCTTCAAGAAAAATCTTGATGAGTGGATGGGAAATAGGAAATACACCCTGGGGATCACTTCTGTGTCTCTGCTCGTCAGTGGCACAGGAAAATAACTTTCTTGGGTGGCGTAAGCCAGGGAACCTTGTTGGCTAGGCTTGCATAGGCCCTTGGGCCGATAACCTAGTACCTACCTATGAACCTATGAACCTATATGCATGGGGTGGGTTTTACATAAAGGTTAGGGGCTTCACCTCCTAAGCATGAGGTACAGGGTTTGATTCTGGTCTTGGTTTATTGGCTAGGCTCAAAATAGCACTTCAGGGCAGTTAGCCTAGTACTGATCTACAAACCTATGAAAATTAAATGTAGTCTAACAATTCAAGTGTAATAGTAAAACAGATGGGGAATTCAGCAATCAGTGAGATATGACTAGGGAGTTAGTATATGGTAAAATATATGCCAACCACATGCAAGGAAGCCACTCAGCAATCTCATTGACAGCTGCAGACATATTTATGCATTTTTTTTTTCTTCCAAAACTATTTTCACAGCCTCTTCTAAAAGAAAAATGGAGGATTTTGTTACCTGCTGATATTTTTTGATGCATTCTTAACACTATTGTGTCCCTAGGAACATGTCACTTTGACAAAGATAGTTTTATCCCACACTAAAAGAACAGGTACTTTTCACTGGAATTACTTTTATTGAGAGTAGAGTTTGTTTTTTTCTCCACTCTTGTGGGACCTAGCAGTTAGTACAAACACACACACACACACACAGATATATATATATATATATATATATATATATATATATATATAAAAGCCTGGAAATGTGGGGTTATCCCTCGACATGGGGGGCTGCAAGAGGGGGGCTTCTTGCCTTCTTTAAAACAAAGATTGTTATAATGTCGGTAGAAGGTAGTTTTGGTTCCCTTCAGCAACTAAACTGAATTCCCTTCAGCAACTAAACATGAATCCTGTTTCCCTTGTTCACCTCTGCTGGTTTATGCATTTCTGTAAAGCTGCCATGGTGCCATAGCCTATATGCCTCCTTCACTGGTGCTCTGTCACACACAGACACGTGCAAAAATGGGAAAAAGGGGTTGAGGATGGATTGTATGTCAAGTATCTCAACCAGCTGGGGACAAATTTCAACAGAATCAGGTACAAGTCAAGAAAAAATTAGGGACAATCAGGGGCACTTTTAAAATATTAGTGCTATTAACTTGAAACATTGACAGAATCAGAGCATATGAATTAATACACATTATCTGAAGTAAAAGACGTTTATAACTCTTAATTATTGTCATTATTCATTAAGTGTAATTCACCACCTTTCCTCCAAACGTCGCTAGTTTTAGGAGGGATTAAGAGGGACAGAGTTAAAATTTGTGTCAGAATCAGGGATGTCCCTGAAAATCAGGGACAGTTGAGAGGTATGTCTACGCCTACTTGACATACAATCCATCCTCAACCCCTTTTTCCCATTTTTGCACATGGGATCGAAGTGTCACTTCAACAGTGACATTCATCTAGAATGAAGGTTTACACTGCTGTGTGGCTAGCCCTGCTGTGGTAGTTCTTCCACACCACACTCACATGCACACTCACACCTATGACCAGTTTTGACTGTCCAATCCACCCACTGCATGTCTTTGGAATGTGGGAGGAAACCCACACAAACATAGGATGGACATTCAAACTCTGCACAGAGGGCACCCCAATGGAGAATCAAACTGGGGACCTCTTGCTGTGAGGCGACAACACTATCTGCTGCGCCACTTGACATACCACAGACAAAGAAATTTGTAGTCAGATACTGTTGATAATCTTATACAGGTAATTAGTCCTGCTGATGTCAGGAAGTCAGCACTTGCTGTAAAAAAGTTAGAGAGGTATGAAACTGTTTTCCACTGCATCTACTGCGGCAAGAAGAAGAGAACTTACACTGATTCACATATGCTTCCGATGTAGCAATAACTTTCATAGCAAAACACAGCAATTCGATTAAGCCATGCTTCAAAGGCAGTTGTCAGCTCTTTTGACAAATTTACATAAGCAGCATCATGGTACTGAAAAGCTAAGCTTTAAACGTTAAATGTTTGTTTATCCTACTTTATATTTTAAGATTACTTAAATGTAGTTAGCAAAGATGTCAGAAAATATATTTCTTGTAATTCTTGTAAAGTAGCAACACATTTACCAAGTGTGGGCCTACTGAAACGTACTTTAAACAAAGACTTGCAATTTAACTACTTTTTTGCAGCTGTGTAATTCCTTAGTATACTGTAAAACAAGCCCTGAGACACAAAAATGAGGGCCATTCAAGAAATAAAAGAAACAGTTCTGTTAAAGAAGATATACAAGATGACAATGACTGACACTAATCATATTTTATGTCAGTGGCATGGGAATACACCACTGCTTCCTTATGTCTAGCATGACTCATATAAAGCAGACTTAAAATGGAATATGGGAATGAGAAAGGCTTGAAGAAAAAAAACACAATCACAATGATATCTCATACCTCATTGGCAGCCATTTACACAAAACATGTTAAAATTCTATCAGAAGAAGTCAGTGTGATTTTGAGGTGTTAAAATAGCCCAGAAAACAAAGAGTGAAAAAATAGATTTCTTTAGTTCTAAGGTAGAGTTTTCCTTTAATGTTCTTTCAGTCTTTGATGTTTGCCAAATGTGCTCCTCCCAGCACCCCCATTGTATACAGACTTGCCTCCTTCTGCAGCTCATATATAGTTACATGTATTAACAACGTGTTTAAGTACTTTTAAAAATTCTTTTTATTAGCCCTGTTGTTCATACTACTGTTGGAACTGTCTGTGTATATTTATTCCACACTGCTCTAGTTTTTGCTTGCATTTGTCTGTCAGTTTGTACAACTCAGTAATCGCTGAGTTTAGCTATTACATTAATTCATGCTATTTTTTCCCTTTTTTCTTAGACTATCATATGCGGTTTTCTTGCTTGTATTTCCTTAACTTTTGATATTGGATAATCCCAAGTGATTAGAACTTCATATTTGTAGTACTTTGTGATTCATGATTCCAATGCTTCTCAACTGCCTGCATGCTATAGTATTTGTACAACCCCTAGTGCAACAGTTTTGCCATATTATTGTGTCTTTCAGTATGCAGGTACTATTGCAACCAATTATGAGATGTGCAACTGTTTCCATTTCTCTTTTACCGACCCTGCATTTATCTGTCCCCACTTTTTCTACAGACTTTGTAAATTGACGTGCACATAGCCTGTTATCTTGAGCTGCCATTATTGCATTTTATCTTGTGGTTTAAGTTCACCTCTCCTTAACCATTCAAACATAAAATCTAGATCAACATTTTGTTGTTCCATGAGTTATTTGTTCTTGACACTATAACTGTGAGATTTACAGTTTTCTTTCCCTTTTTTTGGCCCTTCTTCTAATCTTACTTTTGTTTATTTGGCACTTTCAGTTGCTGCCTCATTATTGTCTTCTTCTGGTTTGATTTCCATTACTTTGTCAAGTAACTGAAATGTAAACTACAAAATCTTATACTACAGCAGGGTGGCATCAGAGATAATCTAGTAATGTAGTTAAGGAAGAACTTTGCAACCAGGCTCAGCAGGCTGCTCACTGATGTAGTGGTTACAGTACTGGGATTAGCAAGGCAATAATAATGGTTCTTATCCCCTCAACCTACCTTAAATATGTTTTTTTTAATTTGGAGCTGTGGACTAATTTGATAATATGCAGTGGAAGGACTTTGTCTTTCTAACTTTATATTTAATTTTTCATCAGGCTTCTTTTTTATTATTATTATTTATTTAGTTGGTGGCTACATTATTTATTTATTTATTTATGTAGTTGCTGGTGTGACAGTGGCATGATTTCTCAGTTTATTTACTTGTTTTCATTCTGGTGTGGAGGCAAAGTGCTTATTTCATTTATATGACAATGTTATGCAGATACTATGTTTCATTGCTGATAAAAGCAACATTTGACTGATGATTTGCCAGTTGCACTTCCAAGAGTCATCTGAAAGTATAGATAATTTGGGTTCCTGTCAGAAGAATGAAGATGCGTTATGTCAAATGCGTCTTCATCGAACTGTAAATGTCAAAAATGCAAAATGATGAGGGGGTTTTTAAGCAAATTCTTTCCCTGGTAAAGAAGTTGCTTGGCCGCTTCTGCCACTTTGCCGTTTTCGGCACTGTAGTGCGACCTTGGAGTTGGTATATTTAAGTAAGGGGTGTGGGGACATAGCCCCCCACATGCGGGGGTGTGGGGGTCGAAGCCCCCCACTTAAAATAGTGTTTAGTGTTGTTTTTTTTTTTTTTTTTTTTTTTTTTTTGGGAACAGCGAATTATTTCCCTGGGAAAAAAATTCGCTGTTCTGGCTGTTCGCTCTTTTTTGTTTTCATTCTTTTGTGGTCGATATAACAGCGTTCAATCTTTTGATCGTTCGCTGTTATAACATAGACTCAATAATTCTTACTCAGGGCTTAATCTCTAAATCTTTGTGTAAAGGCATTAATACATTTAGTCTCAAGTTAGGCACTAAATCTGGGCATGGGGCTTTCCATTCAGGAGTTTTTCTTAATTTTGTCCCAATTTTTCTGGCTGTTATTACATTCTATTTCATGTCTTGTACATTAGAACGCCTTGCTATTTCTTTTAACTCTTCTATCTATTCATTCCTGGGGATTCAATAAACTCAGTGAAGGCTTAGGGAAAAGCCTATATGGAGTTTACATGTTTGCACAGTGAGCAGCTGCTATATTTACATATGCATGGCGCTCACTGCATTTAAATGTAAACAACTGCAGTTTTGTGGCCAGTAACAGTGGTGCCGGCCAGGAAACCATGTAAAGCAAAACGAACACCTGCAGACATGTATCCCTGTTTACCTGCAGGCAAACTATGTCTGTGGGATTGTGCGGAAAGACACAATGACTATGAAGGTTTTTTAATAAAGCAATGTATATAGTTTCAACACATTACATGAAAGTGTATACAATGCAGAGTAGTGTGGAAACCTGTGTCAGGCATACTGAATAAAAGTTGTGTAAATGATCAGTAAGGTACATAGACTACATTATAAATAAATAGGGGAAGTTGAAAAGGGACATACAGATGAATTGTATGAATGAACACAGGGGAAGAGGACAGGTATAACATAGTAATGTACAGCAGATGAGGGCATGTCAATGAAGACAGTTGTAGCATGAACAGTAATCACACATTGACATGATACTGTATGGACTGCACAGTTATTATACATTATGTGATTGTCACATACAGTGACATATCTTTGGAACAGATACTTTTTGATATAAGCACACTGACATGAACAATGGACAGAATATATATCAGGAATGGCATATACAAAAGGGATTATGCGCATATTGTGAAGCTGTGCAAAATGAGTTGCCTGAAGATGAATGTATTATCAGCACAGGTCTCAGCTAACTGGGGCCTGATAGTAACAGGCCCATATACAACAGTAGACAAAAGCACTCACAATCAAGGGCAATATCAGAATAATACCACCAGTAATCCCATGTCTTACACATAAAATATGTGATTGTGAATGATCATAGATTGTTCTGCAAGAAGACACTTGTATAAACATTATGATTTGTCAGCAATTCTGAGGGGAATCAAGCACACCTCCCTCAAAATGTAACATGTACCTGAGGTGCTCTTAGGGACACTGTTATGCCTGTATTAGAAATAATGATGAATCCTGGCTAGTTAATGGGTGTGCCTACCACTTGGTCTATCATAGGGGTGTATTATCCATATTATAATTATCTTGTGTATTTGCATTCATAATGGAACTAATTCCCCCATGCATTTCCTTCATTTACCATACCCCCATGGCTGTGGCATCAATTCATTGTGTGTGTTGAAACTGTATACATTAAACCAGTACTGCACTTGAATTCAATGATTGTCCATAATTTGCAGTCCTCCACAAAGCTGGTTGGAGAAAGGATGTGCAAGTCAGTTTTGATGTCTGACAAATAATGGACTGGGAAGGACCTACCACAAAGCTCTGATGTATGAATCTGGTCAATGGACTCTAGAGAGAGGTGATTTCACACACTGCAACATTTTTCTCTATCATGTATGTGTTCCAGTTGTCTACCCACTTGGTGACGTGGGTGTTTATGGCCACTCATGACAGTTTCTCTGTAATACCTGACTGTAGATTTGTGTCAGATGCCTTGGCCATATCAAGTTACACAGGATATTGTTGTCATCATGCATGCCCATGGTAACTCTCTTGATGACAGCAAACAGATGTAACAGATATGATGTAGGCTGAACAAATCAAACATGGGTTTAGTACACAGTCAGGATATTACCTGTGTCCTTTTAGAAAGAGTTCATGATGTTCATGATGACTCCTTGGCCTACCTTACAGATGAGGAGATTCAAGATGGGTATATAACTCTATACATCAAGTGTTGGTCCTCCCAAATCAGAAGGATGTATGTTGCTATACACCCTTCTATGGGCTCATAGGCCATCTTGAGGTTGTGTTGACCTATGGATCCAACTGTGTCTGGTAGGTCAGGTTTTAAGTCACACTATAGGCATCCTGTGATGTTGTCAGGGCCCATTCCTTTGTGTTATTAGCTGTAGAGAGCATACAGATGTGTTGCCCTGCTGAGAATAATAATTGAGTAATGTTTGCATATATACTTTGGCTGATGGCCAGCTGTGACAGGGTTGTTTCATGTGAGACAAAATGTCAGATAACAGATTGTCATGGTCCTCTGAATGGGTATGTCTGTTGACTTCCACACAGAGATATGTGCTTAGTTGTGCACACTGTTTCTATGCACACAGACATACAACTTTACCAATGTCATGTACTTACATCACTTGAACAACATATACCTATATGTGTTTCACGGGCAAGCTGTGTTTGAGTGGCCTGATATCATAACAGGACACATTCGAGAACAGTTGTTTGTGGCTCATGCAGAACATTTCCTAGCACAAATGCTAACAGTCATGCAGTGGTGCTGCTGACCACTTCAGTAATCTTTGGGTGTAGCAACACAACTGCACATACAGTGAATTCCACAAGGTTGCAGTTTCATAAAAGCATGTAATACATTGGTTGTATATATCATAACATAACAACCATGTGTATGAGACAAGACTTATGTGACCATGTAATTAATATGAATTTATACTGATGTCAGTCACGGAACATTTAATAATGGTATGTAGACCCATGCACACCTGTGCCAAACTGCAAGTGTAACTGTGATGGCAGAATGTGAACTGTGAAAAAAGGTTGATCTGCTCCACTACAAAAACACATGTCCTAATACACCACCAATATACATAACAAGTGTGTATCATACCATGTCATACCATGTCAACAGTTCTCAGGACGCATATTTCTACAGCAGTTCTAGAAGGAGCATGTATTGTAATGGCATCAATTGCCATAAATATACCAGCTCACATCACAGATTGTAAGGCCCTGTTGTAGTTATACTGTACATCCACACCTCAGTATAACACATCAATAACAGCAACACTGACATGTCAAGCATTCATATGGTCATAGGACATTATTAGACTAATGGCCAACATCCCATGAAATCCTAGCCATTATTATACCATGTAAAAAATCCCTATTACATATATTATGGAAGACAGTAAGCCTATTGTGAGTATGTGTATACTTGTTTGATTGCATTACATCTTGTCACTGTCTGTATAGGACAGGTGCACCACACCATGACAGAATTAACATTTACACATGCAGTCTTGAGATGGCATGCAGAGGCTCATGGAAGGACTCTCCTTCATGATGTATGTATGCATATTTGACATGTGGACATCCTCCACTTGTCTGCAGGAAGGATGTTATGTGACAAGTGGAAAAAGGAGGACGGAGGATGCATGGGGCTATGTGAAAGGCTTTCCAAGTGGTAGTGCAATGAAGAATGATTCCAATGACCATAAAATGGCCATAATGTACCACCAACCACACACACACACACACACACACACACACACACACACACACACACACACACACACACACACACACACACACACACACACACACCAGTAGACTGGGCCCGATTTGAACATTACACCTGTGTAGGTGTAGAATATGAATGCCATGCAATGTCACAGTAGCAACACCACAAATGTTTCACAGTAACACTCATTGCACTTTATGGAGTATGATAGCATAATTGTATGCTAAAGATAACATGTTGGGAAGAGTGCAGTGTTAGCCACAAAACATGTTTGCCTTGAATACTGTCAGAGTGCATGTTATACAGGATGACATCAACATTGTATGCTAAAATGAGGTGTTTGGAGTAGGGTTTAAAATAGCTATGGAATCACATGTCATTTTAAAATTCTCATCATAGTGATTGTTGACTGTAGTGAGAATAGAACCCCTACCTACCTGTTTACACAGCATAGTACTTAACACAAGCTCCACAGCACAAGTCTGGCTTTTATAGTGTCCAACAACACTTTATAGCTAATGACATCAGCAATGTCTGGTGAGAAGTAGATGGTAATAGCAGTGTCCCACATGCTGGTGTAAAATACTCTCTCAAATGTCAACCAAATGAACATATGCACACACAGACATACCCATTTACCACAGTTTGACTAGAACCCCTACCTACTTATTTATAAAGCCCAGTACTTAACACAAGCACAACAGAACAAGTATGCCTTTTACAGTGCTGCAGGACAATTCAAAGTGGATGACATCTTCACTGGATGTTTGAGAGCTGATGTTGTGAGGCCTGCATTAAATGGATGTGTAGGCATATACAACTTTCAACATATCAGTACTCTCTGGGATTGTACTAATGACTGAAGGATACACGGTTATGCTATTCTAACCAGACAGAGGTACACACACACACACACACACACACACACACACACACACACACACACACACACACACACACACACACACACACACACACACACACCAGTTGATTGCAGTGAGATTAGAACCTTAGCTAAGTACACTGACTACAGAACTCAGTATTTAATGCAAGCACCACAGCACAAGTCTAACATTTGCAATGCTAGGACAATTTATAGTGAATGACATCAGCATTGGATGTTTGACAGAAGATGTTGGGAGGCCTGAATGAAATAGATGGACACACATGTACAACTGTCAAAATATTGGTACTCCAGTTGATTGTAGTGATGACTGCAGGGTACACATCTATGCTGTTCTGACAAGATAAACACACAACACCTGACTGCAGTGAGATCAGAAACCCTACCTAAGTACACAGACTAGCGAACTCAGTATTTAATGCAAGTGCCATGGCACAAGTCTGACTTTAAAAACGCTGAAGAACAATTTATTGTGGATAACATCATCACTGAATGTTTGAGAGAAGACATTGGGAGGCCTTTCTGAAATGGATAGCTAACCATGTACAACTGTCAAGATATTGAAGATCTGCATGCTACTAGATTGATGAATGTGCAAAGTGTAGTATTTGTTGTTGTGTTTCCAGTGTGCAAGTATACCTTAAATATATAGCTTTGCAAAGTGTATGCAAGCAGCTGCCCACATTACTACAAGAACTGAAAAATCTGAATGTGTATTGTCAGTATAAAGATGTGCATGTTATATAAGAAAGCATTTGTTATTTATTTATGTAGTGTAGTTGTTATATTTGTGAACAAGCACTGAGAGACCATGTTTGAAGTGCATGGGTGGATGTAACAGATTGCTACAGTGTAAATATGTGTTCTTTTCTTTAAAAGTGCCTTCCCTTTGTTTGTATTTTTACATGTATTTTCATGGGGTGAAAATTAAATGGACAGTACACATGAGTAATACATGCAGTTGTGCACTTTCCATAGTGCACCGCTGAGCAGCTGGTTTGCGCAATCAATGGCAAAGTGCTTGTTCATGCGAGATACACAATTCTACTGCTATCCCTGTTTTGCTCATAGTTAATTGCTGAAAAAATATGAGCCACATTGCTAAAATTATGAGAGTTCTGAGTACTAAGTGTGAGAAACACCTGCTGCTTAGCTGACTCTGTGGCAGCAGGTGTAAATGCATTGAAATTTTTCTTTTGGAGCCGAAATGATACAGGGTTCAAATGCAGGTAGCACAGTGTGGTTAAGCAGCATTGTGTGGAGGTTACCACACCACTGTTAAAAGCATTCTCTAGGGTCTCCATGCTCCTTTATCTGTTTAAACATTTCTGCAGTTTTTTCTACCTAAGTAGTGTGGGTAGTTGTAGCACTGTCCATATTCAGGTTTGTGTTTTGGGCCTAGTTGTTTGTTGGTAGAGGCTGTGTGTCTGAACACATGTTCCAGGCCATCTTAGTTTAGCCAAAGCCAGTATAGCATTTCAGTGAGAGTGAAGTGTTTATGGTCATTGGCTGATTGGGGTTACCTGGACTACGTCTTGGAGTAAGCACCTCATTGGTTCTTTTGAGCTTTTTTTTAAAGTTGTTTCAGGTTTCATCTTTGTTACTTAAGAAGTTAACTTATGAGTGTTTCTGCCATTTCACACTGAGCTAATCGGAGGAAGGGCACTGAACAAACTGATCTGTGATATATAACATTAAGTATCCTTTTTTTGCTTATTTTTATGAGTTATTTATAGCACTTTTATTGTCTGCATATACTTTTCTAGCTAGTTTCACTGTGTGTGAGGTATTAACTAGAAATTGTCTACAATTATTAAGCATCTGGTTGGGTTTGTTTGTTCTGATTTTTGTTTCCCACCCTCCCTGCCTATTGAAATCCTGTTTTTATACTTGGTGGCTTTGCAGTTGCCTGCCCCTACTGTAAATTTGATCTGGGACACTCCTCCCAGTCTAGTGTCATTACCTCATTCTACCTAACCCAGGGAGAACATTTGAGAAGGCCAACCCACTTAGTTTCTGCTTCTCCTTTCCCCTTTCCACTTTACAAAAAAAATGTTCTAAGCTTGTTTCCTGCTTTCTTGTAAGTCGTCTAGTCCAGATACAGATTTGCTGTATCCAGGACTGTTTGTAAGCTTCTGAGCCTCCAAACCTTTCTGTGTTGGAGGGAAGCCTTCTAGCTTAATTTTGTTTCTTAGAACTAGCCAGGTTTTTAGTTACAGCACTCAAATCTGTTTCTTTGAGCTCAGCACTTGTTCAGAACTCATTGTAAGCACTAAATAAGCTACAAATTACTACAGCACTCAACTTTCCTCACTTGTCTAGAAGAAAACAGTTTTTAGTACTTAATAAATAAGCACCTATCCAGGCATGTCCAAGGGTCAGCTCCTGGTGTTTTCGACTCTCTACCTGATGAATCTGGGCATCTTGGGGCAATGCAGAAATTGCCTCATGTACACAAACAACCCTCTCCTCCTACCACCCAACACTAAAACCTGTGAGAGATGCACTTATACAATCAAACTGGAAGCAGAGCTCTCTTTACCCAAGACTGGACTAGACAGTCAAGAAGAGAAGGTAAATGCTTGCACCACACCACACTCATAACATAGTTCCTCAAAACCTACACCACCAAAAACACACATAGAAACACAAAACACACACCTACCTTCGCGGAGGCTCTCAATAAAAATCTACCCAAGCAACAGGGACCTCCAAAGCAGAAACACAAGCAACCTCCATCCCCGAACACAACTCAAATGACACATAGCCCACAAACTCAGCGTGCCACTCAACTACAGCCCATAAGGCATAACAACGTACCCGACACTCTAGTCATAGGTGACTCTATATTCAGGCACACTGATGTTCCACTCACCAGGCTAAACAAGGAGAAAGTTACTGTCAGCTGCCTGTTGAGTGCCAGGATCCGCCACATAATGCACACACTCAGGTCACTCCACAACAAGTACAAATACGACTCTGTCATTGTCCATGTTAGTGTGAATGACCTAAGACATACCCACTCCACAAAGGGGTAGCCACCACGGACCCCATAAACTACCACCCCATTAGCCTGATGAGCCTGGTCTGCAAGGCTATGGAATGTATCATCATGGAACTTATAAACAATGACGTTGGTAATCTCCAAACTCTGGACCCTACCCAGTTCAGGTTTGTAAAAGGCAGATCATTTCTCCTAAACCTGATAGACTTCTTTGAAGCAGTCACCAAAGCCGTAGATGAGGGTAAGGTGATTCACACAGCCTATCTAGACCTCACCAAGGCTTTCAACATCATCCCCCACTCTGTAACTATAGATAAACTTACTAAACTAGGTATAAATCCCTATGTCACAAGATGGGTTGCCAACTGGCTCACTGACAGAACCCACGCTGTGAAAATAGCAGACTCTAAATCCAACTTCAGATCAGTGACAAGTGGAGTACCACAGGGTTCAGTCCTGGGTCCTCTCCTGTTTGGTATCTACTTCTCTGAAGTACAGGCTAACACAGAAGGTCTTTGGCTAACAAAGTTCGCAAATGACTACAAACTAGTTGCCATAATCAAAACTCCTAACGATGTGGACATCCTACAAAAGGGCCTCACTGAGACAGATGCCTGGTGTCAAAGCCATGGCCTCAAGCTCAATGCCAAAAAGTGCATTGTCATTCCTTTTTGTAAAAACTCTGTACCCATGAACTACCACATAGGCGGTAGTCTACTAACACTGAAAGTGTGATAAGAGACCTTGGGACACAGGTGGACAGTAGTCTCTCCTTTGATAATCACATCACCACAGTAGTCAGGAAATCCTTCTTCATGGCACACATCATCACAAAAGGTTTCTCATCTAGGAAAAAAAGAGGTCATTGTTCCCCTCTACTCATCACTTGTTAGACCCATAATAGAGTACAACGCCACTTTTTGTATGCACCTTACAAGACATCTACAACTGGAAAGACAGCAGAAATGCCTCACAAAGAGGATTATTGGCCTTGAACAGATGTCCTATGCAGACTGTCTCAAAAAACTCCAGGTTTACTCTGTCGCATATCACTTACTCGGAGGTGATCTCTGCCTAACATACAAAGCTATGTCAAACCCAGAGCTGTTAGACATGCTCCACTTAAAGAAATCCCAATCCCTCTGAGCTACACGTTCTAGGGACCTAAACCTTGTCACCACAATAAAAAGAATATGCTGGAGGGATAGATTCCTGTCCCAGAGACTTCCCATACTCTGGAACAAACTACCTATCTCTATCAAACAAAGCTCCTCATTAGCACTCTTCAAGAAAAATCTTGATGATTGGATGGGAGATAGGAAATTCACCCCGGGGATCACTTCTGTGGCTCTGCTCAACAGGGGCACAGGAAAATAATTTTCTTGGGTGGCGAAAGCCAGGGTACCGTTTGGCAAGGCTTATATAGGCCTTAGGGCCAATAGCCTAGTACCTACCTATGAACCTATGAACTGAAGAGCTGTTCACTGTAGCTTGACATTGGTGCACAATGCCAAACTCTGGCCAAACACAGAGGACAAAAAATGAAGAGCTCCATTGCTTTTTTTTTTTTTTTTTTACTTATGTGTGTTGTGTGTGATTCTACTTTTTGACCAGATTAAAGGTGCTAAAATGGGGTAGATAGGTAAGTGGTGAAATGGGAGGCAAGCAGAGGGAAGAAAAAAAGGTAAGCAATATAAGAATGTGCAGGAGGGAGGTAGGAAAGAACCATAGCTGTCCACTTCTTCATCAGTGTAACATTACAATACATGTGAGACAGGTGCCCTTTTTTTTACTTCAGTAAGAGAGGAATGTTGGGTAAGGGATGTAGGTATTTCTAAGTCAGGTAGGACAGCAGGTGAGGAAGCAGATGCAAACAAACAAGACAAACAAGACAAGACACAGGGATGGTGAGGGACACAGGTTGGGGGACAATGTGATTGGGATTATGGAGAGGACAACAGATGCCCATGCCTGCAAACATGGGGACAGTGAGAATCTAGTCCTCACCTGCAGGACTGTCATCACTGTCCCCTTACTCCACTGGCTGTTGGAGTGCTTGATGCCTTCTACAGACCATGACTGAGAGTAGCCTCTCCATCTGGTACAGGCAAGTACCAATGGTCCTGTGGCTGACCCTACATACCAACCCTGGAATCTCCTGGTCAGTGCTAAAATCCTCACCTCCATCACTACTCCCAGAGGGTATCACAGCACCAGCTGCTGGGGTACTGCTACCTGATGTGGAGGGCCCAGGTAGTGCAGGGGCAGCAGAGGCAGTATTGCTAGGTTGGGTTCCAGATGTGCTAGGCATCAGTGCAGGAGCCAGAGTGGGGGTAAGCAGAGGCATGGAAGTTGGCCTACCTCCCTGTGCTGTTAAGTATTTTGTGATTTTTCATACATGGATGACATGGAAATGTTTTGATGACACATAGAGAAAAAAAAAGAGGTAAAATTAGTACCATCATAAGTGACATACAATGCATTATCACAATAACAAAATATTTTACCTCAGCTTTTACATTTAAGTATACTTCATAACAACTAGAAACTGTAAGTAAGGATTGCTGAAAGTAATCCTTGCAATGTGCATATATTGCACATATGCTTGGTCCAGTTATACAGATTAAGTTCACTGCAGGGCATTTATGCCACTTGTGTTGAAATTAAATTATATAATATTTTTTAAGGATTTTACTATATATTTGTTACTTGTGGTATTTGAACTCACAAAGTCTGACTACTGTTGGTTTGTGCTACAGACTGCAGCATGCATGCTTACTTTTCCAATTAGAATATGCATGCTTACTTTGCTACAACTGAATAAGAAATAAATAATTTCACTAAAATAATAGTTCTGTGCCACTACATACATACCCCTAGCTTCCCTCAGTCTCACTAGATGCTCAGCATAAACCTCTCTATTCACCATAATCTCTGCATTGTTGTGGAATAAAGAGAAAAGGACAAGAGAAGACCATTATGCATTCTAGTCTTGCATATATACAGCTTTCTGTCTATTTTAAATTCTCTTTACCAGTATACTTACACAACTATGGGATGTCAGCAGTCCTGAACTCATCCATCCACGGGTTGAGAGAATCCCTCTTGTGCCTTTTCAGGTTATTAAAGTGATGCCTACACTGTCCTGTAGTGTGTGGAATGCCAGCTGCACTGGAGACAGGCTTAATCAGACGATTTCAAGCCTCAGACTTGTACTGTGAGCTGGTATAGTCCCCCTGCAAGAGCCTTCAGCTGTGACACATTAGAAGGAGTACAGTGAAGATTCTAGACTCCTCAACACCCCACCTCTGTGCCCTTAATTGTGTCTATATTACATCAAATCAGTACATGTCGAATGCTCACATGAGCAAATATTCACTGTACTGTGAACAAAATATATCAACTTCGAGGACGTGAATATTCGCTCATGTGAGCGTTTGACATTTACTGATTTGATGTTCTGATATATACTCCCATTAACTGAGTACCTTCCCTTCTACCACCAGATATTTCCAACCAAGGAAAACAGAAATAGTTAAGAATGATTTCCTACTAATGCCTGTTATCATGTTTACTGGTAGTGTGCAAACCTGAACAATGATGCTAACAGCATTTGTGTAATACTGAGTGATAGTAACAGTGCCAAAAGAGAGGAAAGCAGTTTTGGAAACTGGAAGGTTAATCTGACACGTGGAATTAGTTTGAGGGCTCTTTGCTGCAGTAACTGATAGGTGATTTATCTTTGCACACGTACTGGGGGCATAAATTGTAGGACCTGACACATTTTTTTGTGTGGCTTTACACACTGATAAAATTAATTTTTACAATGAGGGATTTCAACCTATGCATGAAGGACAAAACATTTTCTTCCAAACTGGTGATTTTTCTTGCCACAGAAGAAGTGCTTATCATACATGCTCATTATTTACATATAAATACACATGACAGACTGAGAGGTTAATGGTGTATGTGTGTGACCCGACAAGGGCCTAGTTTATAGATCCCTGTGTATATGACTATTATTAAAGTCTGAAAACTATCCAAGGTCAGAGAACATAATTATGATTACAGAAACATATTAGTCAGTATACCCTCACTCACACAAATAATTCATATGAGTTTATTAAAGTTGAGTATACAGCCCTTAATAAAATTGGGAGTGTGTAATAATTTTTCATGTGAATTTTAATGTAAAGTAAAATAGAACAACAGTAAAAATATTTGGAATTTCTTGTGTTAGAACCCAGGATCATCTGTATTGCAGCCTTACCCTTTCACCTACTGCCAGAAGAATAGTTAAAAAAAACAGTTGGATATTTTCACACTCATTATTAACTTCTGTGTGTTAACCGCAGCACAATGCCACTTAGCATGTTTGTGTAGTGCCCAGCATATTTGATAGAATGTGACTGGTTTGAAATTGTTTACTGTCTGATTTCTGTCTGGATGTGTTCTAGACCTGCAGGTGTGGGGGAAGGTTGCTAACAACCACACAATGTTGCTTAGTGGGTTTGTGTGATGGAAAGCAAAACAATGCAACAACGTATACTTTTTGAAATCAAGAATGTCTGTATATTGTCTACACGTGTTCTGTCTGCTTCATGTGTGGGCCATTAGTCCAGGTTTGCATGATGGTAAGTGACTTGTAAATGTGACAAGCAAAGTTTAACTTGTTTTATCTATGAAAAAGTCTATAAAATAAACAACAGTACAAAATAAATGTTAGTACACATGAAAGATTTTTAAACAAGCCAGGATTTGAACTCTCACATCATTGAGCCTACAAAACACAGTAGCGGTGTCTTATTCTTCTTTGCTATAGAAATAGCTTTGCGCAAGAAGGAAAACCATTGTGCATAGAAGCAAGTTCAAAATCATCCACAGTATTAAGACATATGGCACTTGTACACTTTTTAGTTGTTTGTACCCATGTGTTAATTTCATATGTAGTGCAATGAGTGATCACACAATCATTTGTGACTATTTTTTGCAGAAATGCAGCTCTATCTTATCTTTGTATGGTATTCATTCTTCTCTTATCTGAGCAGTAATCTGAGATATACAGTATGTAAGGCATGTTGCATCATTGTCCTTAAAATGTGTGAGAATATTTAAATAGGTTCATAGGTGTGTACTAGGCTAATGGCCCTGGAGCCTTTACAAGCCTAGCTCATAGGATTACCCTGGCATTGTGCCAGCTGACCTTAGTTCCCAGTGCCTCTGTTGAGTAAAGCCACTGGAGTGATCCCTGGGGTGAATTTTCTATTTCCCATCCACTCATCATGATTTTTCTTGAAGAGGGCCAGTGAGGGGCTCTTTTTGACATGTGTGGGAAGTGTATTCCATATCACAGGTAGTTTCTGGCTTATGAACCTGTCCCTCCAGCATGTTCTGTTGATTGTGGTAATGAGGTTGAGGTCTCTGGAGCATGTGGTGCATAAGAATTGGGATTTCTTTAAATGTAGTATTTCTAACAGAGCTGGGTCAGACATGACTTTGTAAGTCAAGCAGAGGTCACATCTAAGTAGGCAGTGTGAGACAGAGAATAGTTGGAGTTTTTTGAGTCTGTCCATATAGGACAAGTGTTTATGGCCTAGAATCCTCTTTATAAGGTACTTTTGTGACCTCTCCAGTTGTTGCAGGTGTCTAGTGAGGTGCCTGCCAAATGGAGCATTGTACTCAATGATTGGCCTAATGATGGAAGAGTAGAGGAAGACAATGACCTCTTTCTTCCTGGATGCAAAACCCTTAGCAATGAGATGTGCCACATAGAAGGACTTTCTGACCACAGTGGCAATGTGGTGGTCAAAAGAGAAGTTGCTGTCAACCTGTGTTTGCAGATCCCTTATAACACCTTCTCTGTTCAGTGGACTACCATTGATGGGGTAATTCATGGGAACTGGGTTTTTCCCAAAGGAGATGACGACATATTTTTTGGCACTGAGCTTAAGGCCATGGTTCTGACACCAGTAGTTGGTCTCAGTGAGGCATTTCTGTAGGACATCATTTGGGGAGTTAATAATGACTCCCAACTTCCAATCATCTGCAAACTTTGTCAGCCAGAGTCCCTTTGTGTTAGCCTGGACTTCTGAAAAGTAGATACCAAACAGGAGAGGATCCAGGACTGATACCTGTGGGACTCCACTTGTGACTGGTCAGCAGTCTGACTTGGAGTTCACTACTTTCACACTGTGGGTTCTACCTGTGAGCCACTTTGCAACCCACCTACTGATATAGGGGTTGATGCCTAGCTTAGTGAGTTTTTCTATGATTCCTGAGTGGAGAATGGTATCGAAGGCCTTAGCCAGATCAAGGTAGGCTGTATGAACCACCTTGCCTTTATCCACAACTCTGGTGACTGACTCAAAGAAGTCAACCAAGTTCAGCAGGCATGACCTCCCCTTCACAAAACCAAACTGTGTGGGATTTAAATGGCAATAATATACAGTTTTCAACAAATGCAGTGGATTTGAATATTACTGAACAGAAACTGTAAAATGTACCCTGCTTACTTGCATTTAAAACCTTGATACAATTACTTCTACACTTTGTAACTCTAACCTGGCTGACACCCCCACTGAAGGGAAGGGAGTCTGAATTGCTGTTGTGTTTTCCTTCTCCCCACCAGTAATGATTCACAGTTGCAATTGATTAGCAACTGAGGGAGTGCCTGCACTATGTTTGCATCTACTACATGGAGCCAATAATTTGGGATTCAGCAATTCTAATGAGTCCATATCTCATTTGAATCTTCACCATGCTCACAGGCCTGAATTTACACTATAAAAATGGAACCATGTAGTTGTCCTTAAAATGTGTGAGAATATTTAAATAGGTTCATAGGTGTGTATTAGCCTAATGGCCCTGGAGCCTTTACAAGCCTAGCTCATAGGATTACCCTGGCATTGTGCCAGCTGACCTTAGTTCCCAGTGCCTCTGTTGAGTAGAGCCACTGGAGTGATCCCTGGGGTGAATTTTCTATTTCCCATCCACTCATCATGATTTTTCTTGAAGAGGGCCAGTGAGGTGCTCTTTTTGACATGTATGGGAAGTGTATTCCATATCACAGGTAGTTTCTGGCTTATGAACCTGTCCCTCCAGCATGTTCTGTTGATTGTGGTAATGAGGTTGAGGTCTCTGGAGCATGTGGTGCATAAGAATTGGGATTTCTTTAAATGTAGTATTTCTAACAGAGCTGGGTCAGACATGGCTTTGTAAGTCAAGCAGAGATCACATCTAAGTAGGCAGTGTGAGACAGAGAATGGTTGGAGTTTTTTGAGTCTGTCCATATAGGACAAGTGTTTATGGCCTAGAATCCTCTTTATAAGGTACTTTTGTGACCTCTCCAGTTGTTGCAGGTGTCTAGTGAGGTGCCTGCCAAATGGAGCATTGTACTCAATGATTGGCCTAATGATGGAAGAGTAGAGGGAGACAATGACCTCTTTCTTCCTGGATGCAAAACCCTTAGCAATGAGATGTGCCACATAGAAGGACTTTCTGACCACAGTGGCAATGTGGTGGTCAAAAGAGAAGTTGCTGTCAACCTGTGTTTGCAGATCCCTTATAACACCTTCTCTGTTCAGTGGACTACCATTGATGGGGTAATTCATGGGAACTGGGTTTTTCCCAAAGGAGATGACGACACATTTTTTGGCACTGAGCTTAAGGCCATGGTTCTGACACCAGTAGTTGGTCTCAGTGAGGCATTTCTGTAGGACATCATTTGGGGAGTTAATAATGACTCCCAACTTCCAATCATCTGCAAACTTTGTCAGCCAGAGTCCCTTTGTGTTAGCCTGGACTTCTGAAAAGTAGATACCAAACAGGAGAGGATCCAGGACTGATACCTGTGGGACTCCACTTGTGACTGGTCAGCAGTCTGACTTGGAGTTCGCTACTTTCACACTGTGGGTTCTACCTGTGAGCCACTTTGCAACCCACCTACTGATATAGGGGTTGATGCCTAGCTTAGTGAGTTTTTCTATGATTCCTGAGTGGAGAATGGTATCGAAGGCCTTAGCCAGATCAAGGTAGGCTGTATGAACCACCTTGCCTTTATCCACAGCTCTGGTGACTGACTCAAAGAAGTCAACCAAGTTCAGCAGGCATGACCTCCCCTTCACAAAACCAAACTGTGTGGGATTTAAATGGCAATAATATACAGTTTTCAACAAATGCAGTGGATTTGAATATTACTGAACAGAAACTGTAAAATGTACCCTGCTTACTTGCATTTAAAACCTTGATACAATTACTTCTACACTTTGTAACTCTAACCTGGCTGACACCCCCACTGAAGGGAAGGGAGTCTGAATTGCTGTTGTGTTTTCCTTCTCCCCACCAGTAATGATTCACAGTTGCAATTGATTAGCAACTGAGGGAGTGCCTGCACTATGTTTGCATCTACTACATGGAGCCAATAATTTGGGATTCAGCAATTCTAATGAGTCCATACCTCATTTGAATCTTCACCATGCTCACAGGCCTGAATTTACACTATAAAAATGGAACCATGTAGCTAGGGAACCTGAAGGCGAGGAGACTTGTGTATGTGGATAACACAGAAGAAGACTGCTATTACTTTGGATTTATCTGTACAGAAGACTACTGATCTTGATAAGGTATGATTGCATTTTTTCAGTTATATACTGGATTTGCTCACATGTCACTAGAAGAAAAATTAAATGCTACTTTTAACTGTATGCACTTCTTTGAAAATTTACTGATAGCATAGTTTTTTTTTTCACAGGGCATGCCACTTTCCCAGATGCACAGCCTTATTAATTTTCATCACTAGTGTTAATGTTACAACATTTTCTCTTTACACTCTTCTATTGTTATTTCAGTGAGATGTAAATGTCCTGTATTGTCAGTGACACAGGGATGTTAGCCTTCTAGGATGGCCCATAGACACCTCTAGGGGGGTGCTGGGCACAGATAAAAGTGACTGGCAATTGCATAAAAATTACTGTTCTGTGGCAAATAAGTACACATATTTTTGGGACAGTTTGTTTGATAGCACTTATACCAATGCACTGTTGTTTTATTCCTTTGTTTTGTACAAAAATGTCATTTGCCTGTTGTCTTGGGGCTGAGGGTGCCAAGTTCCATTCCTGTGTTGGCACAACGAAAATGTTTTTACAGAGGTTTGCTTTGCTATTGTTACTCCTTGTTTTGGATCAAACCTTGGCTTGTCTGCGTGACTATAATATATTACAACTACATAACTGTTTTTATATTTGTATAACTGAAAAATGTTTTTTGTTTCTCCAGTAGGTAATATTGAAAAACTAATAATATGTATTATATCTGTGCAGGACTTTTATTTGTGTGATATTTATGTGTAGTATCCTTCTTCTGTATTTTATGTCACTTAGGACTATGGCACCCAAGCATCCCAATCCCTGCAAACCCCCCTTTAGTGACTCAGAAAACATCATCATCCATGCATTTTAGCAGCATGCTGCCTTTCTGCTTGAGAGAGGACATGAAGATATGTCTAGAAGAATGCAAATTGGGAACCAGATAGTGAACAATGTGAATGCTGTTGAGAGACACAGCAGGGCATATGATCAGGTGCATCATAGGGCCACTGACATGATTTAATTGGCCTGGATGAGAGCAGCTGCAGTGGCCCATGGATGGCTTGTTACTTGGGGGGGGGGGCTGCTACAGAGCCAACACTGACACCAAATGAAGAGTTCCTGTCCACTGTCAGAGATCCAGAGAGCTCAGTGGAAAGTGCACAGCAGCATGTGATTGCTGTTGGTGCTGCTGTTTCTGGGAGGACAAGTATCTCCCAGGAGGAGCTTCCAGGTAGGCTTACCTATGTTAATTTTTAAATATTTATTGTATAGTAAAATATTGAAATCAATACTTAAGTTGGTTTAATATTTTTTTCAGCAGATGATTGGTTGATGTTTTATGGCTATTTACTATTTGTTAAAGACAGCAGAATGGTATTTTATAAACAGATTGATATATGTTTTAGGAATTGTAGGCATTGATTAAGTGTTTTATTTTGGATTAGGTACATGTTTTATTTTTTGTATGCCAACGAAAATAATCTATGAGTTTAGTGTCATTGGCTGAGTCATTGTTTAAGCCCAGTAAGGGGCATTATAATGTATGCTATGCAAGGAACCTTGTGACTGGTTCTTACCTGAAGGGCCGCTCCTCTATTGGTTTATGCATGTAGGTCCTTCTATTGGTCTTTGATGATGAAAGGGTTGTGGCAAACACTTTTGTTTGGTTCTGATTTATATATAAGAAAGATGATTGGCCTGCAGAATATTGAGATCTGAGGAAGGCTACACCAAAAGCACTAATCTCTTTTTGTTTTTTGTTTTTGTTTCTGCTCAAAATATTTTATTAAAGGCTGGATTTATATATGAGTCAGTCCGTGGTGGCACATTCATTATTTCCTTCTGCTGTTTGTCTTGTTAAACAAAGTGCCTTTAGCAGTGTCATTTGGTTTTTACATTTGTTTGCATTTTGTAACCTACTGTGATGCTACACATGGCTGGAAATGGAGCTGAGACTTTGTATGAAGATTTAAACATCGATATGTTGACTAATCAAGTGCCTACTTCTAATTTACTAGCATTCAAAATGGTTGCAGGGTTAGTGACCCGCATGGTAAACCCTCTTTTATCACTTAAGCTTGATTCAGATTGTGGAAATAAGCTTCTAAAGGATTTAAGTATAAAGAAAGATTTTGACACCATCTTCTCTGAAATTGAGAATGCTGCATACCATTTAAAATGCTTGCAATGGCAACGTTTTCACATGGAAGCTTGCCTCTTTCATCAGATTATTCCTAGAGACTTACATGTAAGGTGTATGCATAGTTATTGCAACACTTACCCTGAGCTATTGGCTCAGTGGCAAGCAATTAACATAGAGACTAGCTTCAAATATATCAAATTGTTGACTAATTTCTTTAAACCTCATGAAGAGGGAATAGCTGAATTGCTAAGAACTAAACAAAGCATATTGGAAAAGATGAATCTATCCAAAGGATAGGAAGTTTGTGATCTACCTTGCCCTTTGTCAAAAATGTACCTACTTTTATATAGAGAAAACAAAGAACTCCTTCAAGAACAGGGTATATCAACATAATTAAGATATGTAGGTTACAAATGCTTTAGCTGCCCATATTTTAAGTAATGGTAATAATTCATTTAAGTTCATTATAATAGATCATGTGGAACAAGGGTGAAGAGGGGTCCCAATAGATGAATATCTAGAGCTAAAACAACTTAAATGGCAGATAAGGAATAATGCCATGGTTTATCCAGGACTAAATGAAAATGTATCTATTAGTCCAGTCCTTAGGATTAAAGCTTGCCTATTGTTATGATATAAAAACTTTATGTTTACAATTTTAGTGTAATGCAATTTTTAACAAAAAAATGTTATAGTTTACTTGCATGTTTGTATGTTTTTTAATAGTCAATTATCTTATAAGGATGGTTTAGATTAATATATTTAAACTTTGTTGTAAATATTGTTATTTCAATCTATTAGAGGTGCTTTAAGAAAGTACCTTCTTAATTAGGGCCCAATTATGTAGAATGTATTTAAGGCATGATGCATACTGGGTGTGTTATTCTGATGAAGTCCTTGAATGTGGGACGAAAGTGCTAAATAAAACACACTAAGGGTGTTCCGAGCTCGCCTTCTTTGCTGTTTTTGTTACATTTGAGCATTGCCTGGCATCAATGTTGCTGTATGTATGTGCATAAGATGAAGGTTTTAGCCTCTTAGATGGTGAGTGTGTGTGCTATCCATTGCCTCTTGGCCAGTGTAAGGTCATATTGTGCATGTCTACATCTGCCTACATCCACAGCAGCTGCTTGGTTGCTCATCTGACTCCTCACCTGCATGTGGCTGTGGTGACCTTGCAGGTGGTGGTAGAAAGTATGTCCCTTCCCCTTGCAGTTGCTGCCTTCTCAGGATAATGTTGTGGAGCACAAATGGTGAATATTTCAGCACATGTATGAACACTGTAATGCAGGGCTCCTCCAGATGTATCTAGGCACTGGAAACATGACTTCATCAGTCCAAACACATGCTCTATGATATTTCTTGTTTGAGCGTGTGCCTTATTATTGCTTTCTTTGATGTGCATCATCAGCCATGGTTCCTGTGCATAACCTGTATCCCCCAGTAAATGACCCTGTGGGATATTGCCCCAATAAACATCTTGTACAGTCGACAGTTGTGAGTTGTGATAACTGCCTGGGTTGCCACCACACACACATTCAGGATGATTCCCTTAGCATTACACATGACCTGGCAGATAATAGCAT
The DNA here is from genome assembly GCF_019279795.1 of Protopterus annectens. Classification (NCBI taxonomy): domain Eukaryota; kingdom Metazoa; phylum Chordata; order Ceratodontiformes; family Protopteridae; genus Protopterus; species Protopterus annectens. The sequence goes on along the minus strand of NC_056725.1, from coordinate 1,297,698,469 downwards.
GGTAGCCCTTTCTATTTATGTATGCCCTTCCCTGTTACCCAGGTGGTGCTTTGATTTCTACATGTGTTACAGTCTATGGCACCCAGGACTTCAGGATATTGTGATACAGGCTAGAAGAACTTCTATATAGTTCTGGCTCTGTATGGGGGAACATATATGTACTCATTGGCATGCTGCAGCATAGCATTCAGGAATTGATGGAGGATCCTGGATGCTGATGCCTGTGACATGCCCAGCATGTCCCCTGTTGGTCTCTGGAAGGTTCCTGTAGCTAAAATTCTAAGTGTTACACATACCTTAGTCTCCACTGGGATTGGTTCCCCTCGATTTGCCCTTGCTTTCAGTTGAGGATGACTCTATAGTGCTCTATAATTTCCCACCTCATGCAGATTATATAAAGTTAAACAGGGTCTAATAACCCTTCTCCTTCTTGGCTGTGGTCTACTAGCAGCAGCAGCAGCATAGACATCATCCTGTTGCACATACACATGAGTTAAATCAAAAACAGCCCCAACATTGTTTCTGTGTAGACTCCTTTCTGTGGCTATATTCCAGTAGGTTTTGGAATTCACAGGGAAAACCAGCACTGAGTCTAAATGGTTGCTTTATAGCTTCTTTAATAGCTCCTCCATCTTGGATTGGTTGATTTAGTACACATTTCAGCTGCTTATGCTGTAAATAGCATGCCACAATGTCTACCATGTTTGTACGACTATACAGCATGTAGAGCTGCTTTCTGAATACAAAATGGTGCACTATCATGTGTGCAGAGCAATGCACATGCAGTTTTAGCAGATTGTGTAGGCTTTATTGAATCTACACCATTATTTCAGTTATGTTCAACAGGGTCTTCATAGATGCTTCCCCAAAATCTTCATGTTTCTTCTATTTGGTGGGGTTTCTATTGCTTTTGCTCTGTATCCCAATTGTCTATAAAACCTTTTAGGGTCATTAATGAATTATCTATTGTGTACCTTTCCTTTATATTTATTTGCATACCTTCTAAGATTTTCTATTTGTGCTGATATTTTTAGTTTATTATTTTTAGAAATAGTGTGTAACAAATCTTGTTCTGCTTTGATATTGTGTTATTTTTACCACATCTATCTTTTTAAGAATTGTTGATAATATGTTCCCTTTGCTGTATTTTTCTAACAATGTTACTTCTTGTCTTAGTTTCTTTACTGATTTTCTCTGTTTGATGCTTCCAAGGTGGTATTCCACTTGTTCTCTTCCTTTCCTTTGTTACTCTATATCTCTGTAGTAACACATCACTTATTAGTTAGTTACTCAGTGGTATATCATGTTTATTTCTGTTACAGCACATTAATTTCTCCTAATAGTCCTAATTACTATGTTCATCTGCTTTACCAGTCTTCTAACATTTTGCTTCTTATTAACGTTCTGTAATATCTATCTTAATATGTCTGTCCATCTCTATTAAATCAGTCGGGTCTTCCCTTACATCATTCTCTTCTAGACTGAGAACATCCTCTTTGCTCTCTATTTCTTGCTGTTTCCTTTGCTATGCAGTTCTAAATGGACTTTCATACAAGCCTCATCCAAGGTTCCAGAACATCACCCTGTGGCATACCTTCCTCAGATGCATCTTGCTCTCTTTGCTGTTCCTCTATCTGGTCCCTCATTGTCCCATCATGTTGCAATATTGCCTTTGTCAGAGTTTCCCTTGTTTCCTGCTCTTTCCCTTGTGCAATTCTGGCTGGGGTTTTGTGCAAGTTTCCTAAAGAAGGTTCCAGAATATTGGTCTGTGGCATATCTTCTTCAGATACATCCTGCCCTATCTGCTGCTCTTCCATCTGGGGACTCTTGTCTCTTCATGTTACATTGCTACCTCTTTCAGAGTTTCCATTTTTACAGTTGGTTACTTCATTTCACTTCACAGTTGGTCTAGCAATTGCATTTTTGTTTACCTTTTGCCTTGCTAAACATCTTTTTTGAATTACATCCAAACTTTGTGATGTTATTTTTTATTGTAAAAGTTACCATATCTGGGTCTATATTGATTTGTTGAAGTTTCAGAACTTTGAAACTGGTATGGTCGGCATCGTATCATCAAAGCTTTGAAACATAGAATGCTTTAATGGAAATCTCCATAAGGGAAGATTTCCCTTTACTGCACTGTAGTGCGATCTCAGAGTTGGTATATTTAAGTAGCGAGTGGTGTGGGGGAAGGGTGCAGGGGGGCTTTCCCCCCTGCTTGAAACATTTAGTTAAGTTATTTAGTTTTTTTTTACATATTCGAAGTTTTAAAACTTCGATGATATGGTTTCAACCATATCAGATTCGATGTTTTAAAACTTCGATTATGGGATATAGACTCCCATATCTGGGTGTTTTTGCTTGTACTTTTCTTCATATATCTTTGGGCCTGTTTTTTTGACTTACCTTTCACCATATGTAAAATATAGGGCAGGATTCACGAAGCCTCCGTGTAAGAGTTACAAGGCTTACATGGAGGCTGCAGTTAAACGGTGTGACGTCAGCATGCCATGCATATTCATGAGGGCATGCTGACTCACACACAAGGCTAATACGGTCCATGTAAGAAAGTAAGGGGCGTGTCCGTAGGACGAGCCCTGAAAACGGACACGCCCCCAGAAGAGTAACAGTCCCGAAAGTAAACCCCCATGACAGAGTCCGCGTAAATGTCAATAAACACAACACAACACATACCCCCACAGACTATAAACATAAAATGTAAAAATGAACATGTTATATTTTTTTTAATAAGTTTTAAAGATGTTTGCCCATGAGTGCGCTCGTTTGCTGGCGTGCCGCTTAGCCACAGTTAGCAGTCAGTGGAAAAGCATATAAGATCTAAATATGCAAAGTAAGCCAAGAAGCAATAGTGTAGTGGTACAGACGTCGGCTGAAGAGGAGGCAGTCATGGTTCGAGCCCCCACAACATCAATTTTTATTTTTAGTGAAATAAGCACAAAACATTTCCCTGACATATATGTACATGTATAAAATTATTTTTATGTAAAATGTAATGAAATGTGCCATGTATTATGAAGAAATGTGTGATAAAAAAAAAAAAACAAATGTCAGAAGTGCCTATAGCTGAGCAACACTCTAACAAGCTGAGTATATCTGCCCGTAGGTGAGCATTGGTTTAACAGGTGTAAAATGAGTGCCCGTAGGTGAGCAGTGTTTAACAGGTGTAAAATGAGTGCCCGGGGTTGAGCAGAGTTCTAACACGCTGAAACTGTGTGCCCGTAGCTGAGCTGAGAGTAATATGCGTGCTGACAGCCAAACGACACGTAAACCAGCGTGACCCATTTGCACGGAGCTGCGCACAGTGCCAACAAGCTAACCAACGGGCAACGTTGAACAAGCTGTATCAAAACTGCCTTTACACAGACACACCTCCTAGCCTATGTAGACAGTCATAAAATATAAAAAGCAATGGCCAGGCTCGAACTCAGGATACCATGCACCATAGTCAAAGTACTGAACCACTAAGCCATGACAGTTGCTCTTAGAAATGCAGTAATAGCATATATATAGGAATGAATGGAAAGAGAAGCATGACAAAGCAGGTTTTGTGAAGCTGATGCATTTCCAAAATGGCCAATCACAGATAAGTGTGGGAAAAACGGCATATATAAGCCCCATAGGCGGGAATACACAGCATAACTGATTGTGGAACCAATTTGCAGTCAGGATGGCAGGTGTAGGAGGGGGTAGTTGCTTCCGAGCACAGAGGTGGGGCATTGAGGAGTCCAAATATATGGTTTGGCTCCTCGTCCACGATCATGAGGCCCAACTCATGCAGGGCCAGGTCCTGTGGGGAGCATACAAGGCTGAGGCATGGGACTGGTTGGCACATGATCTCACCAGTGCCACAGGAATACCAAGGACTGGTGAACAGGTCCGTCACCACCATGCGGACCTGAAGCGATGAAAGCAGGACCAATTGAACCGTTGGATCCAGGAGGCCCAGCAAATGCCCAATGCCCCACTACTGAGTAAGTTACATGTAATTATTTATGTAGAAAGTTAACTTAGCTGATATTATGGTGATGTTTATTCCAGTATTATTTCATTTATATTGCAGCTGCAGGTGTCCTTTCCGCAAATCGTCAAGCCTATGCCGATAGGCTTGGGCGGTTGCGCCACCAGGCAGGTTAGTAATTCTCTCCCTGTAACTGTTAAAAAATATAAGTATGACAGCTTGCAAAAGAGTGCAGTGTAGTCACCTATTAATATAAAGTGCAAGTAAACAGTGTAAGAGAGATTATGCCAGTACTGTGTGATTACATAAGTGTGATGCAGCCTGTAATCCAAAAATAAAAATGAAACAAGTCTGAAATAAAGATGTTCCACCTGTAATATAATAGTACATAACCTGCAGCAGGCTGAGAATTACAGCTACACAAGCTGAGTAAAACACATGTGTGAAATATATCCCCGTTTAAATTCTGAAACATGACACAAGTGAGACTGTTGGAAAGGATTGTTATAACCAAGTAAAACATGTCAATAAAGCCTAGAATTAAGTACCATCCTGAATTGTAAAAATAAAACAAGTGAGAGTGTGAGAAAGAGGTATGAATCGACCAATAAAGTTGTAATAACTCCTGAATAAAGTATACTGCAGTCAGTACAGAATGAAATGAATGTGACAGGCACAACCAAACAGCGAAATGTGTGGAATAAAGTACTGAAGCTGGAATGTGTGTCCCACAATTTGGATATGTTGCTCTCAGTTTGCAATATGCAGATAGTATGGTTGTATGAAATACCAAACATCCACAGTTGTCTAGAGCCATATAAAGCAAATGTAGCAGGATGCTGTAGCTGAACAGAGCCAGATATAAATGTGTATGAATAAAAATGAAATGTATATTGATGTAGCAGTAACATTCCTATCACCAACATGCATAAGTTTACACATAGGAAACTGTAGTCAGACCTGTAGTGTGTATATATCTGCAGCTAGTAGAAATGTACAGCATATGTATAGGTATTTGAAGTTGTTAATGAAATATTTCTTCACCCTACCCTATAACCACAAATAATCCATTCCACGTGAAATGGGTATGTGTATTCATAATTAACTTCCCTGGACATTTGTCCTGTTGGTTCATACATATTTGCATGTACGTTGATGCATGTGCCCTGTTCATACATCCAAACCTGATGGCCTGTTGCCATCAATCAACCCTGCATGTTGTTGGATTGTGCATTGTTGTTCAAATTATGCATGTGTTATGCTTGCTGTTCAATGGCTTGAATTTATGGGTGTTTGGTTAATGGGAATACTAATGCATGCTGTTACAACTAATTGTGAATGGTATTGCACATTACTAACCCAAACTGTCATTAAATAATGCAAAACATAGGACGACAGGGAAGGCGGGTTCCAGCGGACCCACCTCTCCCACCTCAGCTGGCGAGTGCACCTGGCAGTAGTGCCCAGGCTGGACCCTCCTCCGGTGGCCCTGTGCCACCTGCAGGTGGAAGCACTGCAGGGGATGAGGCTCATCCCCCCTCTGTAAGCGTGGCCAGAGGAGAACATCCACTCACCCTCGGTAGTGTCCGGACTGTGGTGCGTAGGGAGATCAGGCACGCTGTGCTTGGGCCCCTACGCCAGCTTGAGGCATGGGTGGCACAACTCACAGGCATTCCTGCTGCCCATCCTACACAGCCCCCAGCACAGCCCCGTCCTGGGCAGTGAAGGCACAGTGGCAACTGCCCATGGGTGGGGATCTCAGTTCCACTGTTGCCATCTGTGGGCTCATGGGCTCGAGATATCCAAACATCCGTCCCCGTCAATTGTGTAACCCCCCCCACATGTGTCATACACCACCCCTGTATGTGTCTTGTTTGTCTTGTCTGTTAACCTCCCCTACCTACCTCCCCAGCTATACCGACTTCCTGTACCTGACACACCACTCTCACCTGAATAAAAAAAAAGGGCACTCTGTACTCAGAAAAAAATTACGCCCCATACATAGCTGCCCATTTTGCACACATGTCTGCTGGATATGTAAACTGGCAATTATAATTGGCTGTACAACAAATATTGTTGTCCTCACACCTCTCTCAGGGGTGGAAGGTTTCAAATTTCACACCAAATTACAAACATATGCACAGCTGTTGCTGATGAAGAAATGGGCAACTATGGGCCTTTCCTACATCCCTCCTGCAAAATCCGAGCTTGTTTTCCTAATGTCCTACCCTCTTTGTGCCCCCTTTTTCACCACTTTCCTATCTCTCCATTTTCTTTTCTTTAAAAGAAAATAGCGCGGGTGTGCACGAGAGTAAGCATTTTTAAGCAGTAGTAAGCAGGAGTGTGCTTTTGTGCGCTTAGCTAAGCATGTGTTCGTGAAGCTAAGTGGCAGTGCGCATGTGTGACCTCCGCGCAAACCAGCGCTAACCCGCTTACAACTGCTTAAAAGTGCCTTAGTCACTCTGAATGACAAGGCCTATAGTTTTCTCAGCAGCAAAATAAAATACCTCTGTCAGTCTCGAACCCAGGACCTTGGAAACATTAGTCTGCATGACTTACCACTAAGCCATGACTGCTATACAAGAACATTGTGCTGAAAGAAATATATCATAAAATAGTAGGAATTAATGTAAAGGGAATATAGCAAGTCTAGTACACAAAGCATATCATGTATATTTACTGCCAAATCTAGTGGATTTGTAAAATAGTACTGTGTGATGAGAAACAGCCATGCTAGTTGGTAGCTAGTAGGTAATAATGTCACAGTAGCATCTGGCAAACCACACACATACTCAGAGCAGGATAAATACTGCCATAATTGAATAGTTAAGAGCCCAGACATAGCAACTGTGACTGAGTTACAGGGATGTCCCTGATGTGAAAACAAATGTCAACTGTGCCCCACTGACACCCTGTGAAATGTACTAACAGTAGGCAGAAAGGTGTTACTACACATGCAATGGTAACTATTTATTACTGAAAGTATGCACCACTTGCACGTCACAAATGATGTAGTAATACATATGCTCGAAATAACCCACAGTCACAACTGCAGAATATCAGAATATTTCATTGGAGTATCCCACTGATATGTACCATTCCATGAGGCTGATAAAAGATGCACCTGAGAGTATCTGAGGCCTGCTCAGCAGCGTGATCAAATACCCTTGTAAGTGTCAAGGCCCACAACATGGCCAGACCACACTGCATGCATTAACACCCTACCACAACAAACACATAGGGAATTGCTGCCCAAACAGATATAGCAAGCATTACAAGCTGTGAATGTAAATGGAAAATAGGAAATCCATAGCAACACATTACAGGAAAGACACCTAGCAGGCATACAAGGAGTGAATGTAAAGGGCAAATATTGAAGCCATAGCAACAGATTGCAAGAGCCACTGCTATATACCAGTTGCACCACAATCCGCACAGGAAAGCACACACACCCATATACACAATATTACTAGTCGTAGGTGTCAGTTTATATACACACGGAGAAGAGGACACTGGAGGAAGGAATACTCAGCTTACAGAACAACATGCATTGCAGTGTCTACAACACAGCCTGAAATATGAGAGACATACCAACCCTTACACTCACAGAACAGTGTCTACAGCAAACCAGCATGGTCCCCACCCTGATAATCTGAAAGGGCTACGCCTACCTAACAGACCTTTTTATAGCACTGTCCTTAAATCACAGTGAGAACTGCAATCACTACACAACAGGCTTCATGCAATTAGTAAATGCTGGCTAACAATTGGTGCAGAGGCCATCACATGGACATGTGCAGATACCTACAAAAGCATCCTGTACTCACAGTCCACAGATGAGAGAGAGAGAGAGAGAGAGAGAGAGAGAGAGAGAGAGAGAGAGAGAGAGAGAGAGAGACGCCTGCCCTTGGTGGAGTGGGGCCTGGTTTATATGGGATTGCATGATCCATGCATTCATGGAGATGTCCGTAGAAAGCATTTGTGAAGGAATCTGCATTGTGGGATGTGGATTCCCAGTGGGCTTAAAGGATACCAACTCAGTTTTAAGAAGTGTAAAGTCGGCATTTAAGAGGTTTCTCACTGTAGTCTTTTGTGTTGTGGGTGGAGGTGGGATATGTATATCCAGGGTGATTAGTTTGTGGTCAGATGTGACTAGTGAGGGGTATACGTCTGGTGTAGCACATTGTCCCCATGTTTGTGATGATCAGGTCTAGTATATTATCTCCCCTTGTGGGAGAGGTGACTAGCTGTTCCATTGCATTTGAATTAGTGAATTCTGGGAACCTTTGGGCTAGGGTGTTTGGGCTAGAATGCACTCAGTGTATAGGTTCATAGGTTCATACTAGGCTATCTGCCCTAGGGCATTTATAAGCCTAGCCAGAATGTGTTTGGCTTTCACCACCCATTTTAAATTTATTTTACTATGCCCTTTTTCGAGGTTAGTATACTGTGCCTCTGTCTAACAGTGACACAGAAGTGATACCCAGGGTAAACCTACGATCTCCCATCCACTCATCAAGATTCCTCTTGAAGAGAGTCAATGAGGGACTCTGCCTAACCTGGACTGGGATTTTATTCCAGAGTGAAGGGAGCCCCTGGGTTATGAATCTGTCCCTCCAGCATGTCCTATTTATTTCAGTGCTGAGGTTCAAGTCTCTCGAGCGCATAGCTTGATGGGATTTGGATTTTCTGAGGTGCAGCATGTCCATTAATTCTGGGTTGGACATGGCTTTATACGTCAGGCACAGATCGCCTCTGAACAGGCGGTATGCCACTGAGTAGAGCTGGAGTTTCTTTAACCGGGCAGCATATGGCATCTGTTTGAGCCCTTTGATCCTCTTGGTGAGGTACTTTTGGGGTCTTTCCAGTTGCTGCATGTGTCTGGTAAGGTACATCCCAAAAGGGGCATTGTACTCAATTATGGGCCTGATGAGGGATGTGTAAAGAGGCACGATGACCTCCCCTGATCTAGATGTGAATCCCTTCATGATTAGGTGGGCTATATAAAATGTTTTTCTAACCACTTTGGCCACGTGGTTGTCAAATGAGAGATTGCTATCAACTTGGGTCCCCAGGTCCCTAATTACTTCTTCTGTACTTAATGGATTACCACCTATGTGGTAATTTGTGGGCACTTTGTTTTTGCCAAAAGGGGATGACTATACACTTTTTGGCATTTAGCTTGAGGCCATGGCTCTGGCACCAGTTGTCTGTTTATATGAGGCCCTTTTGGAGGATGCTTGTGTCGGCTGGAGAGTCGATTATGGCGCCCAGTTTGCAGTCATCTGTGAACTTGGTAAGCCACAGTCCTTCTGTGTTGGCCTGTACCTCCGAGAAATATATACCGAACAAGAGAGGTCCCAGGACTGAGCCTTGTGGGACACCACTTGTAACTGGTTTGGAGTCTGACATGGCTCCAGCAATTCTAACCATGTGGGTTCTGTCCTTGAGCCAGTTTTCAATCCATCTAGTGACATAGGGGTTTATATTTAAGCTGGTGAGCTTATATATAATGCCCGAGTGGGGTATTGTATCGAAGGCTTTTGCAAGGCCCAGGTAGGCTGTGTGGACCACCTTCCCCTCGTCAATGGCCTTGGTGACTGTTTCAAAGAAATCAACCAGGTTTAAGAGGCAGGATCTGCCCTTAACAAAGCCGAACTGGGTAGGATCCAGTGTTTGTAGGTCCCCAATATCTTTATTTATGAGGTCCATGATGATCCTTTCCATAGCTTTGCAGACCAAGCTAGTCAGGCTTATGGGGCGATAGTTTCCAGGATCCATTGAGGCACCACCTTTATGGAGAGGGACCACTGTTGCTGTACGCCACTCTTTGGGCACATATCCTGTAGTAAGGCTGAGATTGAACAGTAGTTTTATGTTTGGGTTTAGCTCTTCTTGGAGTTCATGTAGGACGCAGCCCGGGACACCATCTGGTCCCATTGATGCTGTGTTTTTTGCTTTGGAGAGGGCGGCTCTTACCTGAGCATCTGAGATGTCAGGGGGGCAGCACTCTGCTGGGATAGATATTTGCCCTTTGGATGGGGAGGGGGGGGGGTTTGCACTGAACCTGTCAGCTAGGATGTTGGCAATGTCTGTGGGTTCGGTGTATTTTTGTCATTTTGGACTAATTCTGAGCATATCTGGGAATTACAACCCAGGTTCCTAATATAACTAAAGAAAGCCTTGTGATTATCCTTAGTGTCCTGTGCAATTTTTCTCTCGAAGCTGGCCTTAGACAGTTTTATGTGTGCCCGTAGTTTTTTGCTAATACTGATCAGTGATGCCTTCCCTTTTTGGGATTTTGCTCTATCATTTAGTAGCTTCCTCCTTCTATTGTATAGTTTGTTTATGGCTGAGGTCCACCAGACAGGACGTCTGCCTTTGAAGGATTGGGTCTTGGTTTTATTTGGGATCGCATGATCCATGCATTCCTGAAGGTGTTCATAGAATGCGTTTATAAAGGATTCTGCGGTCTGGGCGTATTTTCCACAGGCCCGGGGCTTTGAAGGATTCCACCTCAGTTTTGAGGAGTGTGAAATTTGCTTTAGAGAAGTTTTTCACTGTGGTTTTCTGGGCAGGGGGTGGGGTTGGGATGTGAATATCCAGTGAGATTAGTTTATGGTCTGATCTTACCAGTGAGGGATACACTTCTGGTCTGGAGCATAGAGTCCCCATGTTGGTGATGATCAGGTCCAGTATGTTTTCCCCTCTTGTGGGAGTGGTAACAAGTTGTTCCATAGCATTTGAATTTATAAATTCTAGGAAACTTTGGGCTAGGGTGTTGCAGCTAGAGTGATGCTCCCAGTCTATGTTTGGGTAGTTGAAGTTGCCCAATATAATGGTATTTGGAGAGACCTTCATATTTTCCAGTGTTCTCAGGAAGGCCGAGTGGGGTTCCTGGGTTTGGGAGGGTGGTCTGTAGCAGGCTATAAACTGGAAAGCAGTTTTACCCACTGTTAGTTGCACATGGATAGTCTCTGATGCTTCGTGCTTTGCCACCAACCTGGAGGTGTGGGTATCTTTGATGAATATCGATACTCCCCCACCTTTTGTGGTTCGGTCCAAGTTTTGGGGCCGAAAAGCATGGTATGAGGTATAACCTGGTAGTGCTGGGGTGCTCTCGGGAGCCCTGAACCAGGTTTCTGTTACTGCACAGATATCGATGTTCTCCATGCTAAGGAGAGTTTCGCGTGCATGCATCTTGAGGTTTAGACATCTGGCATTGAGTAGCATTACTCTTAGTTTCTTATCCCTTGTGATACCTATGGAGGTGGGTTTGTCTTTTGAGCCTTGCCTAAAAAAGGCACTATGGGGGTAGCAAGAGCCTTTGCCAATATCTAAAAGCCCAGGGGTGACAGGTGCAAGCCGTCCCTAGCGAAGCATCGTGGCTTGTCGAGCATATCATCCCAAGCTGACAGGATCATCCCAAGCTGACAAGCATTGGATCCCCTTTGAATGACACCAGTACTTAAGCCAATTGTTGAAATTGATCATCTTGTCTACATATTGTGGCATCATTCTTGGTGAGGGTAAGATGCTACTCAAGGCCAGGGTCATACCGGCCTGAGCTACATGCTCAGAGAGCTCCTTTATGTCTCTTTTCATGTAGTCCAGGGAGGTATGTCTCAGGTCATTCACACCAGCATGGACAATGACTGAGTCATATTTGTACTTGCCTTGGAGTGACCTGAGTGCTTGTGTTATGTGGCGGATCCTAGCGCCCGACAGGCTGCTCACCGTGACCCTCTCCTTGTTCAGCCTGGTGAGCGGGACGTCAGTGTGCCTGGCGATAGAGTCACCTATTACAAGTGTATCAGGTGTGTTGTTTAGTCTTAAGGGCTGTGACTGTTTGGCACACTGGCTTTGTGAGATATGTGTTGCACGTGTTTTGTTTTGGGGTAGCGGCTGCTTGGGTGTCTGCTTTGGAGGTCTCTGCTGCTTCGGCAGATCTTTATTTAGAGCCTCCGAGTATGTTTTTGTGTGATTATGTGTTTGGTTTACTGTTGTGGTAGGTCTATGTGAGACTGGAATTGTAGTGAGTGTGGTTTCCTTCTCCTCCTGACTGGTTATGCCAGTACTGAGTTGAGAGAGCTTAGCCTCCAGTTTGGCTATATGGTTGCATCTCTCACATGTGTTGGAATTTGTTGGGAGGAGGAGAGGGTTGTCTGTGTACATGAGGCAGTTGTAACATTGTCTCAAGATTCCCAGATTCACCAGCTGGACCGGAGAGGAGATTGACATCTGACCTTTGGAAATGCTAGAATAATATTGGGAATTCCTTAATAATTGAAAACCAGGGCTAGTGGGGAGTGAGGGTGTAGTGCTTTTAATTTTTAGTGCTGACTTGTATAATTGCTTTAGTGAGCAAGTGCCAGGTAACTTAAGTGCAATGTGTTACAGGTAACATAAATGCAAAAATGACAAACAGTAACTTTCTTTCAAGTGAAACAAGGAAATAAGTACAGTAAGCAAAGCAGATATCACTAGTGATCCACAGAAGTGCAGAGAAGCCGCGTATTAGGTGGAATTAGCGTTCCAGGGAAATAACAAGCAAACAAACAACAAGCATATAAACAAAGCTAGATTCAGCAGGCCTGGATCTAGTCTATGCTACAGCAAATAAGGTGTACCAATTTCAGTAAGATACAGTTCAAATATTCAGGCACTATAAACCTTTAACCAGAAATTCCCAGCTCAGAAGGGCAAAGTCCAGCCTCTTCTCCCACAAGAGTGCAGACCACAAACCTTCTTAATGTAAAATAACTGGCCTGAAGCCCAAGTGCTTAAACCAGAACTAATACACTTTAAGAATAACAGACACTGGGCTCTCAATCAGCAGTTCCCAACTTAGAAGGATGAAAGCTACCTGTCCTGCCACCACAGTGCATGCCACAAACCTTCCTAATGTAAAACAACTGGTCTGAAGCCCAAGTGCTTAATCCAAAAGACTTAGAATGATAGCTACGCTTTAATCAAGTTACTACCAAGCAGTAATAAATACAATTGAATACTTTAGAGAATGCCTGGATTAGTGCTCAAGTTACACAAACAAAGCTAGATCCAGCAGGCCCGAATCCAGTCTATGCCACAGCAAACAAGGCGCACCAACTTCAGTAAGAAGCAGTTCAGATATGCATGCACTATAAGCCTTCAACCAGAAATTCCTAGCTCAGAAGGGCAGAGTCCAGCCTCTCCTCCCACAAGAGTGCAGACCACGAACCCTCTTAATGTAAAATAACTGGCCTGAAAGCCCAAGTGCTTAAACCAGAATTAATACACTTTTAGAATAACAGACACTGAGCCCTCAATCAGCAGTTCCCAACCTAGAAGGATGTAAGCTACCTGTTCTGCCACTACAGTGCAGACCACAAACCCTCTCAGTGCAAAACAACTGGTCCGAAGCCCAAGTGTTTAAACCAAAAGGCTTAGAATGAGTTACACCAAGCCGTAATAAATACAATTGAGTACTTTTATGATGATGCAAAAGTAAAAAAGTAGGTAGAAACACAAGTACAGTGAAAGCAGATGAAATTTTTTTTTTTTTTTCTGAACAAGTGCTGAGATCAAAGAAACAGGTTTGAGTGCTGAAACTAGAAAACTGGCTAGGTATAAGGAAAAAAAATCAAAGCTAGAAGGCTTCCCTCCAACACAGAAGGGCTTGGGGGCTCAGAAGCCTACAAATAGTCTATACCACTTAACAGGAAAGGCAGGAAACAAGCTTAAATTTTTTTTTTTTCTGTTTCCCAGATGCTCAGGGTAGTTGAAATCTCCCAATATGATGGTGCATGGTGGGACATTCATATCCTCCAATGTCTTCAGGAAGGCTGACTGTGGTTCCTGAGATTGGGAGGGTGGTCTGTAACATGCTACCAGTTGTATAGCAGGTTTGCCTACGGTTATTTGCACCTGGATGGTCTCTGATGCTTCATGTGTTGCCACTAACCTGGAGGCGTGGGTGTCCTTGATGAATACGGACACTCCCCCTCCCTTTTTGTTTTGGCCCGAGTTTTGGGGCCAAAAAGCATGATACAAGGTATAGCTTGGTACCGCTGGTGTGCTCTCAGGAGCTTTGAACCAGGTTTCACTTACTGCACAGACATCGAGATTTATAGAATATGTACGTACAAATATATGTAATACACACATACATATATAGATATATGTAGATACATATACATATACAGACAGATCTGACTGACAACAGATATGTCTGTATATGACTATCTCTCTCTCTCTGTCCCACCCCCTCTCACTCTCACTTTCCCTCTGTCTCTCTCTCTCTCTCTCTCCCCCTGTCTCCCCACATCTATATGTATATATACATATATATATATATATATATATATATATATATATATATATGTATATATATATATATATATATATATATATATATATATATATATACAAAAAATATTTATATATATATATATATATATATATATATATATATATATATATATATATATATATATATATATATATATTTATATATACTGAGTGAGGCACATGTGTGCAGAAGTATTGCAACAGGTGCCTGGTGACAAAGGCATGGAGTGAACACCAGTGTGGATACTGGAGTACCATACCCCATTCCAAAACACTGACACCAGTAACAACCACATATGTGTATGCCTGCCCACCACTGCATGTGTCAGGGGGGAACAGGGGCAACAAGTGTACAATAGGCTCCCCATTGATATACACAGTGGCACACTAGTCCTGTAATACCTGTACATGGAATGTGTCAGCGGACATGGTGTGTCAGCTATGGACATGTAGATCACTGCACCCCTCTACACCCCACAATGTCCTACACGGTATGTACCTCCCATGACAGCTACAGATATGGAGAAGGACACAGACATACACAAGTAACTGTGTCAATGCACTCAAACACATTACCTATGCAGAGTGACTGACAAGACCACAGAGCGCAGACAGACTACCTACATAGAGGTTACCACTGCTGGATATACATAGTTCGGTCACACCCATGACAGTTGTCCAACAACCATGGTAACCCCTCCAACATCCACAACCCAGATTACATATGTCTGTCATCCTTGTCACCGCAGTATAGAGCACATGGTGGAGGTACAGGTCCCTACCCACAGATACGACATACCCTGGAGTAAACCACACAGAATTAAGAAGCAAGGCTCCCCATGAGTAGATGTCAGACATACCCCTGCTGAATGTTATGCAGATAGGTAATATGCCATATGAGTCACCCTGTGTAACTGTTTGTAAGGAGCAGGTACGATCATGACACGTGTCACAAGGGGCAGGGTAGCATAACAGTATGCTGCTGTAGGCCCAGGGCCAATAGCATACTACCTACCTAAGACACAATGCACACCCATGAACCCATTGCAAACCAACTATATATGGTGGAATGAGTGTGCCAGTGACTGGGTGCATGTTATGTAGTGGTGTGATTGCTCACCATGACTGTCTGTCTGTCATGGTAGTGTGTGTCCTTGGTGTGAGGCCAGAGACAGATGTGTGAGGTATTGCGATCAACACATACTACATTGCCATATGTTGTGCTGTGTTACCCTGTATGTGACTGTGGTGTAGGTAGGGTTATGGCAAGTAACAGTAGTGTGCATTACCAGTGAAATATGTAATGTGCATTGCATGCAGTGCATGGGTTGATAATGTTCCCCATACAGTACCTTGATACAAACCCCCAGTGTGAGGTTGTGCATTGGACCTGAACCAGTGTGCTGACTGCTGCAGTATACTAGTCTGTCGTATGGAGTGTGCCAGATACTGTTGCACAGTTGTCGGCTGAGCACTGATACCTGGTCATTTACATGTGTATCCCCCAATAGACAGACAGATGCTATATATGGTGGTTAAGTTATATCACTACAGTCGAGTACTATGTACATTATGTGTGCCATAGTTTGCTGACAGATATTGCTGACATATTTTCCTTCTCCTTTTCAGGGCTATGGTTCACTAGCGAAACCCTGTGTACTCTGCTGCGGAGGAGGAAGAGATACACCAGAGCCTGGTGCGGGATCCCGCACCAGCCAGAACCAGCAGGAGAGGGTTGCACTGTGGCAAGACCTGGTCTGTCGGGTAAATGACATAGGCACACATAACCGGACATATGAGCAGGAACGCCATCACTGCAGTGATTTAATTAGAAATGTCCGTCAGCGTGCGTCGGATATCCACAGGCAGCAGCTTGCCACAGGTGGTGGGGTGGCTAGACACCCCCCCTCACCAGACTGGAGGGACTACTCCTAAGTGTTGTGGCTCCAGCCCAACAGCAACAGCAGCAGCATACACGTGTAATGATGGAGGCTGGAGCCACCCAGCAGCAGCACACAGAGCATGCAGGTAACATGCCATGTGTATAGTTGACCATTCTGTACACTGTTAGGTTATGCATGTGTGAAGTGTGTCCTCAGTTTGTAGCTGTAATCTTGGTAATTATTGTGCAAGAGTGATATTCTCAATATCAGCAGTAGACCGGTGGAAGCTAACTGTTGCACTACTGAATTGTATCATACTCACAGTATTAATGGCACAGTTGTGCCCACTGAGAATAAATGTCTCATTTCTGCAGGTCCCTTTGGTGTAACAGCAAGGCAGCCTATCTATGCTAGTGAGTGTGTAATAACATTACCTTCAATACTCTTGATACTAATAGTAATAATAGACTGAAGCAGTAGTGGTATGTGTTTGATTGCAGGTGTGTTTGTGTCCGTGTGTTGCTATCTCATATACTGAGGAATGTGCATGTGTGCATGTGCCCATGTGTGCATGTGCCCATGTGTGCATGTGTGGTTCTCGTGGGAGCATCCGTGGGTGTACCGCCCCTGTCAGACGTGCCCACAGAGGTCTTTCAACCTCAGCTATGTTTCGGGCTATAATGTAGGCACAGTCACGTATGGAACAGTACATCAGACAGGGTCTGAGGGAGCTGAGAGCATGTTGCACAGCTATGAGTGACAGTATGCATGATGTTGTGGCTGCCATCAGTAACTTCACTGAGGTCATTGACAGACGTTGGGGGGACACATTAGATCTGTTCCACAACTACATGTCCATGAGCCAGGGCAATGGTGGATGGTTGAGGCGTTGATGTGGCCGTATGCCAGCAACAGCAGCAGCTGGCAGCCGTCGCGGATGACAACAGGCCCGCGGCCGCTCACATAGTGCCAGCAGCAGCTCCAGCAATGCTGGGTCTGTGCTGTCATCATACTGCCCCAGGAGACCATGTGCACGTGGCTCTGGACAGTCCCAAGATGGACCTGTCTCCAGTCACCAACCACCTGCTTCTGATGACAGTACCCAGTCTGGCTTAGTACCTGATATGGTCCTTAGCACCCCTGCCAGGCACAGGTACTGTGTCTGTGGCCACAAAAAGTGATCTGTATGACCTGGCAGGTACAGTCTGTGGCTGTCCACAAACACCTTTATATGGCAGCCATGATGTGGGACTGTGTGCATGCATACACACATGCAAATTGATAACACCTAGGGCTACCACATACATATACACACTGCATCAACATTGCTCCATCTTGTACTGCTGTCCCTCACCAACACACACACACAGACATGTCAATTGGTTGTATCAGTGGCAGACTCAGGCATACCAAGTACACACTCTGTGCATATGATGAAACTGTGCCACCTCCTGCAATCTGTATCATCGGTGCAGGAACAAGTTAACATGGTGCTGATGCACAGGGTGACTACATAGAAGTGTTGTAATAGTATAATGTTGACAACAGTACAGTGTAATGATATCATTGTGGGTATATCCCAGCATGCCTGATGCAGTTACAGTATGAATGTCATTGTATTGTTTTGTACACCCATAGTAATTACCATAGTGTACTGTCTGCACATCTTTGCATACTGGTGGTGAGGCTGTCAAGAGATGGCCACCTACATAGGTAGCACAAGGGATACGAAAATGTACATATTGATACTCAGTGATGGTCATGTCAACTGCGAGTTGCATGCTGTCCACACTCGACTCTGCAATGAGGATGTTTGAGGATGTTGATATCTGTGCAGTAATACACAACAGGTTCAAGACTCACAAGAGCACACTAGCACTACAAGGTCACATCTCATACCATGCATGACAGCACCAAAACACAGAACTAACTATGACAGGATGGAGAGTCTCCATACATGTCAAGGATACTGTGGTGGCAGGACAGGTAGCATACATCATACTAAGTCTGGAACTGCTGAGTGAGGGCTCAGTATCTATTATTTGAAATGTGTATTATTACAGGTATGAGCACTTGGGTATCAGGCCAGTTATTCAACATTACGAAGGTACATGGTCTATACACTTGTGGGGGGGTGGGGCTGGACCCAGCCCATCTGACCTGTGAATGTCTGGGTACAGGCTTATAGTGCCTGCATATATGCACTGTTACCTACTGGAAGTCGTACACCTTGTTTGTTGCAGCATAGTCTACATACAGGCCTGCTGACTGTAGCTTTGTTTGTATGCATGTTTGCTTTTTATGTTCCTGAAACACTGATTCCACCTGCAGTGCAGATTTACAGTGCCTCTGTGGATCCCTAGTAACATCTGTATTGCTTACTGTACTGATGTCCATGTCTCACTTGACAGAACGTCACTGTTTGTCCTGTTTGCATGTAGGTTGCCTGTAACACATTGCATATGACTTACCTCGCATTTGCTCAAGACAGCATTCATATATGCCAGCACTAACAAATCAGGAGCACTACACCCTCACATACTCACCTTGAGTACCTTGTTCCCCATTGGCCCTATGTGTCGTTAATTAGTATGGGATTCACAATGCTATGGTAGCATGTGCAAAGGTCACCTGTCAATCTACTCTCTGGTCCAGTTGGTGAATCTGTGAGTCATGTGGCAATGTTACAGCTGCCTCATGTACACAGACAACCCTCTCCCCTTCCCATACACTTACAACACATGTGAGAGATGCAACCACATAGCTAAACTGTGGGCTAAGCTCTCTTAACTCAGTACTGGCATACCCTGTCAGGTGGAGTGGGATACTACAGTGAATACAGTACCAGTCTCACATAGACCTGCCACGACCGCAATCCAAACACAGAAACACACAGGTACATTCTTGGACTCTCAGAATAGCATCCTGCCTGAGCAGCTGACACCTGCAAAGCAGACACACAAGCAAACATTAAGCCAGAGCAGAGCATGTGCATCACATAGCTCACAAAGCCTGTGTGCCAAACAGTCACAGGCCATACGGCTTGACAACACACCTGCTACAGTTGTAATAGGTACCTCTATCATCAGGTACACTGAGGTCCTGCTCACCAGGCTGAACAAGGTGAAGGTCACGCTGAGATGCCCGTCGGGCACTATGATCCACCACATAACACAAGCATACAGGTCACTCCACGGCATGTAGAAATATGACTCAGTCAGTGTCTGTGCCAGTGTGTATGACCTGTGACGCACCTCCCTGGACTACATGTTAGGGGACATAGAGGGGCTATCTGAGCTTGTGGCACAGGCTGGTATGACCCTGACCTTGAGTAGCATCTTACCCTCTCCAAGAATGCTGCCACAATATGTAGACAGGAAGATCAGTTTCTACAATTACCGTATGTTTCGGTGACATTCAAAGGGGATCCAATGCCTGTCAGCGTGGGATTACATGCTGGACAAGCCACATTGCTTTGCTAGGGACAGCTTGCACCTGTCACCCATGGCCCGTTGTATATTGGCAGAGGCTGTTGCTACACACATAGTGCCTTTGTATGCAAGGCTGACATTACATAGCCACCTACACAGGTATCGCACGGGATAGGACACTAATAGTAATGCTACTCAACTGCAGCAGTGTAAACCTCAAGATGCATGCAGTGGAAACTGTCCTTAGCATGGGGTACAGCAATATCTGTGCAGTAACAAACTCCTGGTACAAGGCTCCCAGGTGCACACCATCACTGCCAAGTCATACCTCATACCATGCTTGCTGTCCCCTACACATGCACTAAACCAGAACAGGGGGGTGTATCCAAAGGCACCTCAGATACACACACCCCCAGGTTGGTGGCACAGCACAAAGCATCAGAGCCTATCCATGTGCAACTAACAGTGGGTTAGACTGCCTTCAGGTTCATAGCCTGGCACACACCACCCTCCCATATCCAGGAAACCCACTTGGCCTTCCTGACAACACTGGGAATATGACAGTCTCTACAACACCATTATATGGGTGGACTGCGACTACCCAAACATAGAGTGTGAGCATAACTCTAGCTCCAAGACCCTATCTGAAGGGTTATTAGCATTCATTCCCTGCATTGCTATGGAACAACTTGTTACCACTCCCACAAGAGGTGACAACATGCTGCACCTGTTCATCACCAACATGTGGACTATATGCTCCAGACCAGTCATGTATCCCTCACTGGTGGGATGACACCATCTACAACTCACACTGTATATTCACATACCACATGCAGCCCCTGCACAGAACACCACAGTCATACAGTTGTCTAATGCATATTCCATGTATTCATATGAGGCAGGCTTTGGACATGGGAACTCTTGAAGTTCACAGGTATATATGTAGGTGGCACACACATACATCATGTGTGCATTGACATTACTGATATAATGTATGTCGTGCAATATTGGGAACAACACCCCACACACATGGACAAACTGTGTGACAAAAACACACATGGCGTTTGTAGGATACAAACCCCTACCTAAATATGTTATGTCACTTGTGAGAGATGCAGTAGCAGAGTGTTCTATTTGCATTACTGGGAGGCTTGCTTCCTCCTGCTGTACTTATAGGGTGCTGAAATCATCAGTGTTTAGACAGTGGAATATGCAGCATGTGTTGTGTTGTACTAGTTGCCAAAAGGGACATTTTTTTTACACGTGGAATTGCACACACACTACTCTCCCACACACTGAGCACTTGCAGGATTCAACCCCCTACCTAACTATGTTATGACACTTGTGAGAGATGCAGTAGCAGAGCACGCTATTTGCATTACTGGGAGCCTTGCTTTCTCCTGCTGTACTTATAGGGTGCTGACATCATCAGTGTTTAGACAGTGGAATATGCAGCATGTGTTGTGTTGTAATAGTTGCCAAAAGGGACATTTCTCTTACACGTGGAATTGCACACACACTACTCCCCCACACACAGTCACACACACACTGAGCACTTGCAGGATTCAAACCCCTACCTAACTATGTTATGACATTCGTGAGAGACGCAGTAGCAAAGTGCGCTATTTGCATTACTGGGAGGCTTGCTTTCTCCTGCTGTACTTATAGGGTTATGACATCATCAGTGTTTAGACAGTGGAATATGCAGCATGCGTTGTGTTGTACTAGTTGCCGAAAGGAACATTTCTGTTACACGTGGAATTGCACACACACTACTCCTCCACACACACTGAGCACTTACAGGATTCAAACCCTACCTAACTATGTTATGACACTTGTGAGAGACACAGTAGCAGAGCACGCTATTCAAATTACTGGGTATCATTTGTGCTCCTGACATATGTATAGTGTGCTGACATCATTATGTATGAAGAGGTATGTACATCTGTTACTATCCATCAGTACAGGGGAGAGCATATCTATGCATTAACTTTGCACAGGCACAGTGGCCTACTGTACTGCGGAGGCAGACGCCAAATACATTGTGGATAGCCTTCTGTATTCCCTAGGGAGAACAGCCTAGTATTGCACTCTACGGCCATATGTTTACCTGTCAGATGCAAGTATCTGTTGCTCATATACTGTTTGTGGGTCTTTATTGCCATAGCTTTCCCTATCTCTATGAACAACTTGTGTACTGTGGAAGATGTTTGCATATGCATGGGATCCAGTACTTTACTTATGTCTCTGTTGTAATTTCACTGTGTGCACTGGGCAGATTTCTGTATTGTGGGAGTTTCCTGTGTTAATACATACAAATGCCAGATATGTGTGTGCAACTGCTGAACTGTGACATGGCCTATGTGTGTGAGCATGCCCAGTTCACAGTTTCTATGGCTTCTTGACTGACACGTCTCATTTATCTAAGTGTGCGAGCATGCCCAGTGTGAACTTTCCTTATGTTGGGATCTGTGGTCCACCACATTTGTGTTTGTGTGTGGATGTCATCTATATTTCACATGTACAGTTGAGTGTTGGACATCAGGTTGTGTTCTTACTGCCCAACTGCTTTGTGTCTGAACCTAACAGGCATTATGCTGTGCCTGCAGGGTTGCCATGGGATAGTTTGCATACAGTTGTCCACATCCTTTCCTACTGACCAAACAGTGTATTGTCGTATAGTGTACTCGTTCAGTACTTTCACTGTGGTGGACAGTATCATCGGTTTCAGTCCTATCACTGCTTGTAATATTTATAGTGAGCACACCAGACTGGTTGAGGGCCAGTTGTGCAGATATGATCATGTTGCATTTTGTTCAGATATGGACAGCATAGTACATGATTGTCCGACATTGTTAATGTATTCCACAACTTGTGTGGACAGTGACAAAGAATGGCCATGTGCCCTAGTCCATTTGTAATGCTAGTCAGAGAGTGTTTGTCCTTCAACACACATTTACTGGTGTTTGCCATGACATATGTCAAGGTTAGTGTGCTGTGCCTCTGTCTACCCATGACATACAGGTGATATCCAGGGTACACCTACCATCTCCCATCCAGTCATCATGATTCCTCTGGATGACAGTCAATGAGGGACTCCCTGGATAACCTGTACTGGGAGTTTAGTCATGAGTGGAGTGAGCTTCTGGGTTATGGACCAATCGGTACAGCATGTCCTGTTTATGTCTGTGCTGGGGTTCAGGCCTGTCAGCTGCACAGGTCACCAGCATTCAGATTTTACATGGTGCCAAATGTCCATTGATACCAGCTTGGTCATGGCTTTATACATCAGGCATAGTTCGCCTCCAGCCAGGTGGTATGACACTGTGTGGAGCTGCAGTTTCTTTAATCAGGCGACACATGGCATCTGTTACAGCTCTGTGAGCCTCCTGGTGGGGTATTTGTGGGGTCTTTCCAGTTGATGCAGGTGTCTGCTAAGGTACATCCCTGAAGGGCCATTGTACACAATTATGAGGCTGCTGATGGATGACTGGAGAGGCACATTGACCTACCCTGACCTAGCTGTGCTTACCTTCATGATTAGGTGGGTATATGGTATGTTTCTGTAACCACTACAGACACATGGTTGTCACATGCAGGATATCTATCACCTTGTGTCCCCAGGTCTCTTATTGCTCCTGATGTACTTACTGGGTTAACACCTATGTGGTAATTTCTGGCCATGTACTGTGTTTCCACAGGGGATGACTATACACTATTCTGCATTTAGCTTGTTGACATGGCTGTGGCACCACTTGTCTGTTTCTATGTGTGCCTTTTGTAGGTTGCTTGTGTCAGCTGGAGGGTCCGATATGGTGGGCAGTTTGTAGTCTTCTACGAACCTGTTCAGACAGAGTCCTTCCATGTTGGCCTGTACCTATGTGACATATATAGCATACAAGAGAGGTCCCATGACCATGCGTTGTGGGATGCCAGTTGTACCTGGTTTGCAGTCTGACATGGCTGCAGCGTGTCTGACCAGGTCAGTTCTGTCCTTGAGCTGGTTTGCAACCCATCTACTTGGATAGGGGTTTATAGTTAGGCTGGTGAGCTTATCTGTACTGACTAACTAGGGTATTGTATGGAAGGGTTTAGCAAGGTCCAGATAGGCTGTGTGATCCACATTCCCCACATCATTGGCCTTGGTGCACTTTTCACATGAGTCAGACATGTGTAAGGGGCAGGATCTGCCCTATGAAAGCCACATTGGGTAGGGTTCAATCTCGTTATTCCTGGGGTCCATGAATATCCTCTCCATTACTTTGCCAACCTAGATAGTCAGGGTTGAGGGGTGATAGTTTGCAGTATCCATTCAGGCACCACCTTTGTGGTGAGAGACCACTGTTGCTGTACACTGCTCTTTGGGTACATATCCTGTGGTAAGACTGATAGTGCGCAGTAGTGCTATTTGGTGTACCATTCTTCTTACAGTACTTGCAACCCAGGACACCATCTGGTACCATTGATGCTGTGTGGTATGCTTTGTAGATGCTGGCTGTTACCTCAGCATCTGCAATGTCAGGGGGCCAGCACTCTGCTGGGATAGATATTTCGCAGTAAGGTGCTGGTGGGGAGTTTGCAAAGAATCTGTTAGGTTGGATGTTGGCAATGTTTGTGGGTTTGGTGTATTGTTTGTGATATTTGAGTACTGCAGAGCATATCTGTGGATTATCACCATGGTTCCTACCATCAGGTAGGACAGCTGTGTGATAATCCTTTGTGTCCTGCACAATTTGTATCATCATAGGTTCATAGGTTCATACTAGGCTATCTGCCCTGGCCTTGTTTGAGCATGGACAGACTGTGTGTGAGATTCGGCACCCCTTGCAATGTGCATATTATGCCCATTTAGGGTTTACTTTACTAGATGTGACACAGGGATGGCCCCCAGTGTACACCTACTATCTCCCATGCACTTCACCAGATTTCTTTTGTTGAGTATGAGTGTGGAGCTCAGCCTATCATGGACTGGGATTCTGTTCCAGAGTGTAAGGAGCCTCTGGGTTATGGATCTGTCCCTCCAGCACATCCTATGTATCTATGTGTGGAGGTTCAGATATCTCACTGTGGTGTCTCTGCTGGATTTGGGGTTTCTGCAGTGGAGCATGTCCATTCATTCTGGATTGGACATGGCCTTGTACATCAGGCATACATCACCTCTGACTGGGCAGTACGCTTGTGAATTGGGCTGTGGTTTCTTCAGACAGGCTGCAGATGTCAAATGTTTGGACCCTTTATCCTGTTGGTGAGGTACATTTGGGGTCTTTCTAACTGCTGCAGGTGTAAGGTAAGGTACATCCAAACTGGGGCATTGTTGTCATGTATGGGCCTGATAAGGGAAGAGTATGGGGGCACAGTGACCTCTCTTGATCTACATGTGCATCCTTTCATATTAAGGTGGGCAATATAGCAGGTCTTCCTGGCCACCTTGGCAATGTGAATGTCACATGACGGGTTACCGTCCACTTGTGCCCCTAGGTCCCTGATTACTTCTTCCATACATAATGGATTGACACCTATGTCATATTTTGTGTGTGCCTTGTTTGGTATTTGTTGAGACATTCATACTCTGCAGTGTCTTCAGGAAGGCTGGCTGGGGTTCCTGGGTTTGTGAGTGTGGTCTGTCATAGGCTGCAAACAGGGAAGCAGTTTGAGCCACTGTTACTTGCCCGTGGATAGTCCATGCTGCTTCTTGCTGTGGTACCAACCTGGGGGTGTGGTTATCCTTAACAATTACTGATAGCCACACTCCTATTGTAGTGTGTTCCATGTTTTGGAGCTGTAGAGCATGGTATGAGGCATAACCTGGTAGTATTAGGGTGCTCTTCTGGGCCTTGACCCAGGTTTCTGTTACAGAACAGATATTACCATTCTCCATGCTGTGGTGGGTTTGGTCTGCATGCACCTTGCAGGTTAGACTTCTGGCATTGGGTAGCATTACGTCCAGGTTGTTATCCCTTGTGCTACCTATGGTGGTGGGTTTGTGTTTCCAGCCTTACCTATTCAAGGCACAGTGGGTGTGACAACAGCCTTTGCCAGTATCCACACAGCCAGGTGTGCTGGATGCGTGCCATCCCTAGCAGGTGGGGTTTCATGTCTTGCTTAGCATGTCATCCCAGGCTGTCAGCCATTTGTTCCCCCTTGCTAACAGCAATACTTCAGCCAATTATTGTACTTGATCTTGTTGTCTTCATAGTGTGGCATCATGCTTGGTGAGGGTGAGATGTTAGGCAGGGTCTTCATGTTTGCATATACTAGATGGTGTTACATTGCTTAACACATAGCAATCATGCCTCAGGTGGTGCTGCAGGGCTGCCTCTGTCGGATGCACATACTACACTCCCTGTACATGTTTGAGAGCAGGTTGTGTCATGTTAGGCGTCCCTGTTACTATATGAGTGAGTCAGAGAGGGGTATCATTCCCAGGGTTCCTACTGAGCCAGTGTATGTGCTATGCGTTGCCTCTTTGCCAAGGCCAGGGCATACTGGGCATGCCTCCTTCTGCCTACTGGGGCAGGCTCAGGTTGTTCCTCCTCCGAGTCATGCTCTGCCTGTGATGGCCTTGGCAATGGTGGGGGACTGTTTGTCCCGACCCTATGCTGGTCCTGCTGCAGCTGTTTTCACAGAATCATATTATGTAGCATAGCACATACCATGACAATTTGGGTACATGTAGTTGGTGAGTACTGCAAGGCTCCACCAGATGTGTCCAGGCACCGGAACCGTGACTTGAGCAGCCCAAACACACGCTCTATTACATTACGTGTTTGTGCGTGTGCCTCATTATGGCGTTCTTGTTCAGGTGTGTGTGCATTTCTGATGGGTGTCATCAGCCACGGCTCCAGTGCATATCCAGCATCCCCCACTAGGTGACCATGTGGGATGTCCCCATTGGCAAATATCTGGTACAGCTGCGTCAAATGCCAGATATGGGAATCATGGTAGCTCCCAGGGCTGCCAGCACACACATTCATTATTATGCCCTGGGCATCACACATGACCTGGCAGTTGATGGAGGGGAAGCCCTTGCAGTTAATGTAGGCCCTACCCCGCTCACCGGCTGGTGCTTTGATGCGTATGTGCTTGCAGTCTATTGCACCCACTACCTCATGGTATTCCGCTATTTTATGGAAGAGACACATATTGCTGGCTAATACCTCACGGGAATTGGGGAAATATACATGCTCACTGACATGTGCTGACATGGCATCCAGGAACTGGTGCAGTACTCTGGAGGCTGACGCCTGTGATATCCCCATCATATCACCAGTTGGTCTCTGGAAGGTACCTGTTGCTAGTATTCTTAGGCCAACACATACCTTGGTTTCCACTGGGATGGGTTCCCCTCTATTGGTTCTGTGTATGAGGCGTGGCCGGCACAGCTCAACAATTTGCTGCAGGAGGTCTCTGTCCACTCTATAGTGCTCCACTATCTCCAGCTCATGTACCCCTGGTAGGTGACCCTGGGCCTGTACACTCTTCTCCGTCTCCTCACTGTGGGTTGTCTGGCAGAATTTGCATTGTCACCACCCTCAGCAAGTCTCCGATGTCTCCTTATAACAGCTATGGCAGCCCCTAGCATGTTTGGTCTGAGTGCAGCTTTTTCAGTTTTCACTTCTACTAGCTTACTCCTGTCTTGCAGTGTCTCTTGAGAGAAACATACTGCAATGCTGTTTGCAGTGATTTAAGTGCTGGGCTGGGCTAGTATTCTGCCTGTGTAATTGCCTGCTTCTAATTGTTTTCACCTGCTAGCTCTACCAGTATTCCCTGCTAGCTTCCTACTATTTCTTCTGCTTACTTTTTCCTCTCTGTTTCCTCAGGGGGGAGCAGCGCGCATACCAGCGAAAACACGCTCACAGTGGCTACCACGCGCGCACACATGCTAACACAGACTAGAATCTGCTTATTTGGGTTAAAACGCGTGCACACCAGCGCAAACAGGTTTATAGATCTTTACACAGGCTCCTACATGCTTACTCTGCCTTACACGAGTGCACTCTGTCTTACTCGCGCCTCCCAGCGTGCACATGCGCGCATGCACGCACAGCAAGAAACTTTTATTGTTGGCCACAGTGTACACCTTCCATTTCTTGACTTTCCCATGCTTATCTGTTGACACTCCTCTTTCTATGCTGTGTGATTGACACCTTTCACATACCACTTTGCTCCAATGAGCTTGATTTCTTCCTGACATTCCCCCCTGTGATGTCACCTATCTCCTACTCTGTTACTCCCCCTTATCTAACTCTTACACTACACGGAATGTGCTCATTTGCTATGTGACAGTGTGATTCACTATCCTACCACTCATTTACATAGGATTGCCTACTAATGCTTAGTTACATATCTTACACTCAGCTTCCCCCCTTAGCAACCACTAAACGGTGACCATGTTGGTTTCGGTCTGCTAGTCCCTGCATTGCAAATCCATGCATTACATAAAACCCACATTTGTGGGTTTCAAACCTTTATTTTTATGTCTTATTTAGCACAGCCCATTTGTGTGGGGCTGCGCTGCGTTTAAACATCACCGATCGCTGAAAAAAAAAAATATTTCATGTTTGCATTGGGTTACCGTGCTAATGGCCACATATTTGGCCATTGGCATGCTGCCTACTAAATATGCACACTTTATTTGGAGCTGTCATGGCTCCATTGTGTTATTTGCAGTAACATACTCAGTTGTCAACTGAGTACATTTCTGCACCTAACACGACTTTTACACGGGCTGGTTTCAGCTTTGTGGATCACTAATCTACCTTATTTACATGCTTTTCAGCTGCAAGTGAGGTAATTAGCATATCCACGCCCTGCCCATGTAAGAGACGTTTTAGCTGGTCTCTTACATGGGATTTCGGGCTGTTCCTGGATCGCGATGGCTGCATGGAGTCTTACACGACTCTTAGACTCTGTGCAAGCCATTGTGAATCCTGCCCATATGTCATTGCTGGCTTGACAAGGTTTTGTAAAAAATAACTTCCACATGTGGAGGTACTCACCTAGACTTAAGGATCTATTCGGTTCCAGCAATACTACTCTCCTTTTCTTGCTGCTTACATCTCTTCATCAGGACAAGTTTATATGTTAGGGAGGGCAGTAAAAGTGTGCATTTTTATTTTATTGGAAGTCATTTAGCTTTGGTAAAGACTGTACAATGTTGCTCTTGGGGAGGGGGTTCCAAATCTACAGATAAGGTTTACTGAGGCTTGGAAAGAGGTCAAGTATTTCTTAGATATCTCTGTTATGATGAACAAGCCACATTTTCCATTACAGAAATCATGCCATCTTCATGATGACCATCTTACTAAAGTCTGTCTCATCAGATTTAACTTATGAAAAGTCATTACAGTGTGTTATGAACTGCTTTACACACTATGCTGGTTTAATTTAAAATTGATAAATTTTGCTACAAAGCAGACAGCATATGATTTGTTGGTGTACATAGACCTTTGCACATCTATTGATTCTGGAATTTAAAACTTTTTTTACCTACTTACCGCTGCAACATAGGTTTACTATCACATACTCGAATCTACTCCATTTGAGTGTTAAGATGTCCGAATCACATGTTCAGAAATCTCAACACCAAACACAAAAGAAGGCAGCATTTTAGTAAAGTCGAAATTCCAAAAATGTCGACTTTACTGAAATGATACAATTCCGCTCAACATTAACAAACACTTTTGCAGGGGGGCAAGCCCCCTTGCACCCCCATATGGGGGGGGGCTTCACCCCCACACTCCCCTATTTATCTATACAAACTCCAAGACCACACTACAGTGAGGGAAAGGGTACATTTCCCGATCCCCACTATAGTGCGATCTGCACCACAATGCTGAACCTTACAACAGCGAATCCTCGCTATTGTAAGGTTCGACATTGTGGCATTCATAATTTCATTTCGGCTAAAGGCAGTTTCACACAAATGTCAGTCACACGAAGTGTGATCGGCAAAGTGATATATATATATATATATATATATATATATATATATATATTTATTTTTTTTTATTATTATTTCATAGTGCCACTAACTTGGTGTTAAGGATTTTTTTTACCTATAAACAGCATTTAGAATATTTAATTATGGGATCAGGCTACCTAGTCCCCACAAGGTGGAAATGGAGGTAACTTCCTGCAAAAATATTTAGCACTGTCACAGAGCTTTTACTGCCTCAGTACTAGCATTAAATCTGGTGATTTCAGCATATGTTAATGATTCAGGGTTCAGTAGTAAATAATTTGGCAACTTGGGCTTCAGCAATATGATATACTTCTAATTTTATATACAGTTAGATATTTGGGTACCAACCTTTGACATTATGGTAGTCAATTATACAAACAGTTTTACAAGCATACAAATTCAGTACAACCAAGTGTAAATACTTATTACAAAAACTTGTTTTATAACAGTATCCACACCATAGTGTTATTATTATTATTATTATTATTATTATTATTATTATTATTATTATTATTTTAATTTGCACTCACAGCCTGCCTGAAGTGATGCTTCTAGGAGATGATTTCTAATCTAACTAATTGTATTATGAAGTGTGGTACACAATGCAGAAATCATTGTTGGAATGCTTTATTCAATCTACAGTAAAACTCCAGTTATCTGAAACTTCAGTTATCTGAATATCTTGACTTACCTGTCATGCTAATATGTCCCTCACTTAAAAGTAAAAAGTTGTTGTATTTTGCAATCTTTTATTTTCCTTGTGATTGTATTGCAGAAATACAAGGACAAGTAAAATAAAAAAAATGCCAGTTTTAAGCAGAACGAAATGGATCTTTGATCACCTATTGCATATTACTAATTAGCACCTATTTTGCCATCTCTCATAATAAAAGGCAAACTATTGGAATCTAACTATATTCTTCCGCACAATGTATTCATTTAATTACTAAGGATATTTTTTGTCTTCTTCCTTCTTTAAAACAAAATCTACATTTCAGTTAATTACGAAATAACCTGATTTGTAAGTAATTATTAATCACACAGACTGTAAAAATACCTTAATCTTATAATATTATATTTTAACTGCAAGATGCTTTACTTAATAAATTATCATTACATTTTGCAAGCCCATTGTTATCTTCTATATACACATCTAAAAATAAAACTTTGAGATTATCCATTTACAAATTAGAACTGAATTAGGATGGACTTTTTCTGTGCTGGGTGAGTGGGGGGAGATGAAGTCAGAGAGATATGTGCATATTGTTGACAGAAATGCCATGTACGCAGAAAACAAAACAGACAGTGTGAAATCCCAATTAATTAAAATGGGTAAATGACAATTCAGTTTTCATTCACCAACTTTTTTTTAAATTACAATGGAAGGGGCAGAATGAGATAGGGATACTTTGTTTCTAGACAGATGGAAATTTAATCCCACCACTGAAAACCAATGTAACTTAAGATCTGTGAAGAAAAAGGGGCTATGATCCTTGGATCCACTCCATTGCCCCAAATATTTTTTATTTCTACCAGTGGAATGGTCTTGTCACATCAGGATTATCCAACAGGCTAATGTAGAAAATGTGCTTGTAAATCCAATTCAGTAATGAATTCAACCAACTCACCAAATGCAACCTGGCCTTACGAACTAACAGAGAATATGCACTGCTACCTTGGGTATGGGCTTCCAGGGTTCTCTTCAGAAGACAGAAGTTCCAGAGAGTCAAACTTCATATGTTCAAGACCATATGATTGACTTTCCAAAATGTCAAACCTTTTGTAAAGAGATCACAATACAGTGGGGCTTGGGGAATTTATCTTTTTCCCCACTGTAGTTCAGTCTCAGAGTTGGTATCTAAAATATGCAGGGAGTGTGGGGGTGCAGGGGGGTATGCCTCTCAGCAAAAATAGAGATGTTTGTTGTTAAGTCTTGGTTGACATTTCAGACAGGCGATCATATGGTCTGGATGATATGATGTTCGACTGGCTGAAACTTCGATCTTGTGATATCGATCAGGGCTTCCAACTTCCAAACCCAGAATAGGACTACACACTGACCATTATTTATTTATTTTTTTATTTATCATTTGTTGACTGGGTTAGTCCTACTAGGCTAGTAGCCTCTTCTCGGGTGAGACCTGAGGTTTCCCTACACTTTTCTCATTCTCATATGGTGATGCTATTACTGATGACACTTTTTGCTTCCAGTCTGAGCACCAAGGCAACTCAGAAAAGCAGGGAGAAGGAATGGACTGTTGCAAGTTCGCTTTGCTAAAATAAGTGAATCATTTGTAATGGAAAGAAAGAAGGAAGTGCAGAGCAGAGAGGTGATCTTGGAGGAGCATATATGTGTGGTGAATGTAGACTAACCTGTGAAGGAAGTGCCAGTATGCAGTGAGGAGTTGAAGCCAGTCCAGCCTTCTCAAGAGCAGTCCATTGAGCAAAATGTGAGAGAGGTTGTGCCGTTAATGGATTTAGTGGATATTTTTCAGCAGAATCTTTTTTATGGAAGAAGATTCAACACAAGTTTGTATTGTTACAACCCTCCAGTCGGGATGATTGTGGCATGAGTTATTAATGGACATTGTAAATATGAGTGAGCCACAGAATGGTGAAGATGTAGCCTGGGGAGACCAGATGGAGAAGATTCAGAGGGAAGAGGTGCAACAAATCGAAGAGGCAGAGGTGAAAAATAGTTTGCAGAGATGGTAAAGGGGGGGAAGGAAAGTAAGAAAGAGGAGAAAGAAATGGGCTTAAGGAAAAAGAGATTTTTTTAAGGTGCATATTGAGAAAAAAGAGGGCATGGAATTGGACAGATATAAAGTATGGAATGAAATAATTACAACATTAAAAATTAAACCAAATGGGATAAGAGCATTTATACATATTAACAGAAAGACTTTTTGTGACATTATTTTTGAGACTGGCCAGATAATGAAAACATTCTTGGACAATTATGAGAAAAAGAAAGACTGTACATCATGGAACTTATACATATTTAAACCCTTTTAGAGGAGAAACTAAGAAAAGTTAACATACAATTCAGGAAGGAAGTAAAAAAAGAGACTTTAAAAGGACAATTATTAAAGTTATGTAAAAATGTATTGGATTTTTCAAAAGTCTATGATAACAGAGGTTTGTGGACTGGGGCATGGGATTGCAATGTGATTTTGAAATTAGAAGACAAAAGTTTTGTGCATATACCAAGTATTATAAATGCTGAAGGCAACAAAGGTATGGTGAAATATTGGGACAGCTTAAAACATTTTTTTTGT
This sequence comes from Protopterus annectens, assembly GCF_019279795.1. Taxonomy (NCBI): domain Eukaryota; kingdom Metazoa; phylum Chordata; order Ceratodontiformes; family Protopteridae; genus Protopterus; species Protopterus annectens. Next base: position 1,297,665,605 of record NC_056725.1, on the reverse strand, counting down.
GGAAAACTGATCATTTAATTAAAAACTGTGGTAAAAGAAAATGTGTTGCATGTGGGAAAATAGGACATGATGCAAGAATTTTGAATTAAAATGTTATAAATGTAATAAACTAGGACATTGGGAGATGTGAATAAAAAGGAAAGGAGACAGAGTCAGAATTGGGAGAAACAGCACAGCAAGGTAAAAAAAGCTTAGTTATATAGAAAGAGCAAGAAACAGTGGTATAAAAGAGAGAGAACAAGCAGGACAAAAAGTTAATATGAAGGAAGAAATTAATATAGAAAGATTTAAGGAAGGACTGAGTGATAGTGACAATGCTAAATGGAATATAGTCAAACAAAAAAGAAATTATTTTGGCAAAACAGTGCAGGAGAGGTAAAGGAAAATTACAGAAGATTTTAAAAAGAAGACAGAAAGGGAAAGGATGAATAGATACATTAAGGCAGACTTACTTGTAAAGTCTGAGCACTTAATGTTAATAGTTTAAATAAGTTAGAAAAAAGTATGGGGATTTTAGAGTGGTATAAAACCAAGAAAATGATATTAGTATTCTAGAAGACATTAGATTTTTATCACAAGGAGAGATAGATCAAACAGAAATATCTGTGGGGTAAAATGTAGTCTGGAATTTTGGGAGGGAGACCTGTTTGGGAATACTTACCTTATGTAAAGATATGATAAAATGTTGGATGTTATAGCAATAACCCACGGCTGGGTGTGGGTAATGTTGGATTTACCCACAGTTGGCATGGTTTGGTCATGAGGGTGAAGCCTGAGTGACCAAATAAAGCCAACCGTGGGTAAATCCAGCATTACCCACACCCAGCCGTAGATTATTACTATTATGCAATGATGCTAGTTTTGTGTTGTGCTATGTTTGGGCTGTTGTTATTTAGGATTTTGTTTGCTTTACTTTGTATTCTTCTACTTTTTGTGAGATAAAATAGTCCACACTTTGACTTTGTTAGCCACAGCCCCTTTTCTAGTTTAGGCCACACGTAGTTAGATGCAACACTTAGATCATGAAGGCAACTGCCATAAATTATTTTAACACTACTGTATCTCCAACCCATGATTCTTTTCTTTTCAAAGTCTACCACAATATAATCAGGTGTTATTCTCCTTAATACTGTGATGCACTTGTGCATAACATTGCAATCTGCGGTCAACTTCTGCACTGTCTGTACATTCTATCGCGGTCATCTTTTTCTAGACCACATTTTTTAACATCATCTTAGTAAGTCCATTCCTGTAACAAACAAACATAAAAAGTCCAGACCCTAAAAATGCCCACATCTACGCATTTATAAGAAGTCTATGAACAGTCCATCAACAACATGGCGCCAACGGTCCTATAAAAGGCTTTAGTTTATTGTTTTTTCTAATAACTGAAGCTATGCTTTGTGATGACCATGTGACTCCTGAGAGAGGTGGAGACCTTTTCTTAATGTTTTTGCCATATTATGAAGGAAGTGTCAACAGTTAAGTTTTCGGGACAGACAGCAAAGTACAACGTTGCTTAGCTCACCTGCTTGACAAAAAGTAACAGATATGGAGAAGGATGGATGCTTCCTTTACAGTGACCAACATTTTTTGACACCTACACTTATACAGAGAACATCAAGCTGTACAACTTGTTGACTATTAGCGAAACATGTTTTTGGCAAACTCCCAGTCATGAGATTCCACTCCACTTTCTAATGCAGAAAGGGTGTTTTTCACTTGCAAATTGACAAATAACAACTTTTCTTCACACCTTTCGGAAGAAAAGGAAAAAGAAAGGGACAGACTCCCACCAATATTGCATGCGCCCACCACTTTGTCTGGGGAAACAACACTTCTTTTCTTTTGTTGTTTTTAGGAAAACAAAATTAAAAATAGCAGTCTAGAAAGAGGTCTACAGATGTACAGTATAATGAATTGCTCTAAAGAAAAGTGTTAAAATTGGCTAGCCGAAGAATGGTACATGGTGGTAGGTCTTTGGTAACATAATTTTATGCGGTGGCACCAGTAATGGGGGGGAGGCGGTGCTGTCACCATCACCAATGATAAAAGTATGTAGGGTTTTAGTTCTGATACTAGCGCATTGTTGACTAATCGCAACATATTGTACTGTTGTTCTGTAGGCGATAAGCATGTGAATCTAGCCCATTATTTAGTATTAGAAATAGATGACTTTTAGTAACTTGTTGCAGTTTTCCAGATGGAAGCAGTAGGATGTTACGGAATTTATTTAAATATTTTGCCATTACTCCTATATAATGCCAAAAGAGTCTTCCTATAAGAGTTCATCAATCTGACCTCACAAATTCTCTCAGGGCTTTGCTTATTGTTACAGTTTATTATAGAATGTCATCTCCAAAAAGAAAGGCAGGGCTGCATGATTTCTTAATGGCCAGACTTGTAACTTAGGTTACTTTGGATTTACAATGTGCACACTGGTTGGATTGGCCAATCAGAGTGCACGTTTCTCATCTTTTCAGAGATGACATTGTATAATACAACATATGGGCAATTAAGAATTTGGAATCAAAAGACATAAGCATATAGAAGAGGAGAAAAAGAATGGAAAGAGATTATTTTTTATTATCAGATAGTTTGTTGATAGATAAAGAAGGTGTTCTGATGACAGGTTTTTCAGATCATAGGATAATTTGGATTGTGATAAAAGGAAATTCTGAGTGTATTAAAATATGGAAAGGTTTAAAAAGATTAAACAAAGTGAAATGGGATGAAACAGGGAGAGAGGATATAATGAAATTATGGCAAGGTCATGTGGAGGTGAGAGAGTTTTATAAGGACTGTTCGGAGTGTTGGTTAAGTTTTTAAACAGAAGTATAAAAAGTGTTATGTAATATGGGAAATAGAAAAAATAACTATGGATAAGATAAAGTAAAGAAGTAAGCAATGGTACTATTAATTGTTTAGAGAAGAACAATGAAAATTATTTTATTAAGGAACAGGTGTTATATAAGTTGAACAAGAAAAGAATAGAGCATTTATTTATAAGCAAAGATATTTTTGCAAGGCAAAAAAAGAGGATATTGCTCCATATTTAAGTCAAATAATTAAAACGAATAATAGTGTTATGAGAGAAATGAAAGATTCATCAGGTAGAATATACAATACACAAGAGAAAGTTACGGAAATAGTAAAATAATATATTAAGACAATATTTACAGTAAAAGGCAGAAGTAAAAATTAGTAAGGAATAGAAGGTATGTTCTTTTTCTGATAAAGACAATAACGATTTGGGAAAACAATTATGATAGAAGAATTAGAACAGGTTTTAAAAGTAAAGAATGTAGATTTGGTGGCAGGACCGGATGGAATAGAATATAGGATGTATAAGAATATGACTTTATAGCAAAAATTAATGGCTTGTAAGGGTGTTATATGAATGGTTGGATAAAAGGTTTCTGTATAAAGAATTGTGTACGGGTGTGGTTAGCTTCATGTGGAAAAAGGGTGATAAGGGTTACAGAATTGGAGCAAAAAGTAATAAATAATACCAATTATAAACTTTTTATGAAAATTGTACATAAAAGAATGGAAGAGAAAGTGAGTAATGTTGTAAATGGACACATATATGGTATAAAAGGGAAAAGGGTTCAAGACTTATTGATAATCAAGGAATTCATAGAGGATATATTATATAGTAATGTCCATACAAAAATAATGGTAGGGGATTTAAGTAAAGCTTTCAAATCAATTCATCATTCTGCATTATGGAACATATTTAAGTGTATAATATAAGTAAAACAATAAAAAAGTGTGTATTATAGCATATAGGTACAATATAGTTAAGGCATTGCTAAATGAGTGGTTAGGTTAACATATACAATTTGAGAAAGGTATTAGACAAAGTTGTCGATTGAGTGGTATATTATTTGTATGAGTAGTGAATGTGATATCTGCATGTATGACTAGGGAGATGGAATCAATGGCTTATGTTTCTAATGAAGGGATAAAGATGCCTGTTTTGCTAACATATGCAGATGATGTTATTACTATTGCAAAAGATGAGATAGGTATGAGTATAGTCATAAGGCATTTGCAGGAAACTATTCAGGCAATAGGAATTTTGATAAATAAAGAAAACAGCCAAGGATTAGGATTTGAGTGGAGGATTGGAGGAATTAAATTTAATATGACAAAAATAAATATTCTTAGAATAAGTTATGGAAAACAAGATGTTATAGAGACAATATGGAAAGAAAATTAGAAGAAATGAAATATACTTGTGTTTTTTGGAAATCCTTCAGACTTCTATTTTAAAAAGTGCATTTAATTAATTGCATCTTGTAATCCAGAATTTCTTATTTAGCAGGTGTGTTAGTCTACCTTTGATTTTGGAAAAAGAAGTATATAACATAGTTTATTCTTTTTATCAGGGATCCAGGTTAAATCCTGTGAAAAGAGGGATTTTATGTGTGAGTAAAGAAAAAAGGAGGCCTAAGGTTAATAAATCTTTTAGTTTATACTGCATCTTTAAATTTATATAAAGTTATGAAATGTTTAAAGAATAACCATGTTTCTCTTCTAACACAGATATTAAGTTTAAAGTATAAAATGGAATACTTAAACTTTTTTTATTTCATAAAGGAGATTTTATGCAATAAAGAAATAGAAAATTATCAAGATAAGATCATACTGTGGAAAATAAATGTCAAAGAGATTGCAAACGAGAGGAAAGCATGGTATAATAATATTATGGAAAAGTATTTCTGGATATATCCATGGAAAGAGTTACACAAAGAAAAAATGTGCGCTATAAATGCAAGAATAGGAAGATATAAGGGAGTGCCAAGATGTTTTATGGAGGTTTATAATACAAAAAATGCCAGTGAAGGTAAATATGCCTTATAAAAGGCAAAAAGATAGAATTTGATTGTATTGTGGTGAATTTGTTCAACCGGTGAACATGTTTTTTTTTTGGGATGTATAAAGGTTAAGATATGGGAAAAGGGTTTAGATTTGAATTATACGGGGAGATTTACAGAAAGTAAATAACTTCAATATGGACATGATTGAATTCAGATATCATAAGAACAAAAGTGGAAATTATGTTAAAAGAATTGATAAAAATGTTTTGTATTATTTGGTTGATTTAGAATCAAAGAGTGAAATAAATAATGTTTAATGAAAATAGAATTTGGCTGCAATGTTAAAAAAATAAGATTTTGTTTGCGGATATTGGAGTGAGGGTGGTAGAAAGTAAAAGACGATTATTTTTTGGTGGAGAAAAAATGTAAAAGAAGATATGTTGTAATGTTTATAGTATAATACATATATATATATATATATATATATATATATATATATATATATATATATATATATATATATATATGGGTCTACTTTGTTTCATTGAATCTTATTTCACTGAATTTCATTTCACCCCCAACCACACCACTGAAAACACAAATTACTGAAAACTCATTTCACTGAATCTCATTTCACTGAACTGAACTTAGTATATATAGTACTGTGTAGAGTACTGTAAGGCAAGTAAAAGGTATATGCCCTTTTTCCCACAGTAATGCGATCCTGGAGTTAGTATATGTAGTTAGGGGGGGTGTGGAGGGCATAGCCTCCTCCTTGTTTGTTTTATATTGTATTTTACCAAAAACGTCAAAACAATACATTTTAAATAATAGGCGTGCATAGTTACAACACCAATGACTAACTTTCTCCAGAAGACAATATGTACTCTAAGTGGGGGACTCTGCCCCCCACACCCCTCAATGTGGGGGGCTGTGCCACCCACATCTCCCTAATTATATATACTAACTCCATGATCACACTACAGTGGGGAAAAGGGGATATACCTAAATGACAAAGACTAAAAGAATGAATAGATTTTTGCTTCTTATTTTTGGTTTGTTCCTCATAAAAGTTATGGTTTTCTGGCAAATCATTTAGGAATTAAGTCACTAAATAATGACACACTGAGTTTCAAACTTCATAACCTTCAGAAAAATGCACGCTAAAGTAAGAACTGTTATTCTATCAACTGTCACAATGGTGTCTCTGAATGTATCAATTCCAGAATGCTCAATACTGCTACAAAAATATGTTTAACATTGAACACCATGCCCTTCTTACAGTAAAGGATACTACACAATAAGTTGTTCTAGGATAGATACCTTCTCACCTTTATAGCTACAGTTTTCCAATAACTACTTCCCCAAGTCCCACTCCTACATTTACAGAGTAACATGCTGCATTTCCTCATAGAACACAAAGGGTTGCTGCAGAAAATGAGGATGGAAGGGGTGGGAGATGTCGTCATATCTTAAGTTTTACTAATTAAAATAACACAAGTAGGAAATATTGCATTGTGTCTAGCCAGAATGCAGAGACATATTAGATGGGCAAACAGTTTTATTTTTCTTCCATTTTGTTATATCTCATCAGCTCTTGGGGACGTTAACTACAATCAGGAGCATCACAAGTGGAAGATACCCTGGCTGGTGCAACACACTCATAAGTATTAGAAATAGTCAAGAAAATAAAGTAATAGAAAAATATGTAACATTAAAAATATAGTACAATTGAATAATGCAATAGCACATTTCATTTTGACAAGTTATCATAGTCATAGAGTCAGTAAGTAGTCCGCACATATAAATGATTACACTGAATCAGTGAGGCGGAATGAAATACACTGTGCCAGTACTGATTACTTTGATTTCTTCCTGTCATTGCAGTTCTATTTTCTGTCTCTCCCTTTTTTGTTATTGTTTTTCTGCAGTACTTGGGGTAGTTCAGCCATAAGCCCTTCAGGTGAAAAGATAGATCAGCATATCCCCCTGCCCACCTGCGGGCAGTTTTACAGGGTGGGGGCAGTGACTCCATATCTGTCACCATACCTCTCAGGTTATCTCCTCCAGGCCCATCAAGGAGGGGGAATAAGTGAAATCCTCTGGGTTAGGGTGATGGCTGCTTCCAGATTTCCTCATTCTCCCTTGTTTGTGCTGTAAAATGCAAAATAAAACTTTCAAATGAAGTCCAAATCATCATAGAAGTAAAGCAGTATGCACATTAGTGTTTATGGTAAATGGAGTGAAATAGCCAAGTAATAGATCATTGGAATGGCTGCAGGGGGGAGGCTCCATTTGACCATGTTGTGAGGGGGAAGGGTGGCAAACTCAGACAGCCCCAGCTGAACTATACCTCCCAACTGTCCAGATTTTCAAATAATGAATAGATTTTTGCTTCTTATTTTCGGTTTGTTCCTCATAAAATTTATGTTTTTCTGGCAAATCATTTAGGAATTAAGTCACTAAATAATGACACACTGAGTTTTAAACTTCATAACCTTCAGAAAAATGCATGCTAAAGTAAGAACTGTTATTCTTTCAACTGTCTCATATTTATACATGAGCAAATTTTAGTACTATTTAAATGTTACCCTAATATATTTGGCCTTGTCCTGATTTATTGTATTAACAGGTTGAGAGGTACATGCAAATAAATTGCTTTATAGAATTAGGCATAGCCAAACCTCTCAACTGTCCCCGATTTTGGCTCAAAATGTTGCTCTTCCCCCTAATAATCCCTCTGCAAAATAGCAATTTTGGAAGAAAACACAGAGAGTTTACAATTAAGAAATAACTGTAATAATCAGAGTTATAGATTACTTTTATTTCAGAAATGCATGTAGATTATTTTATTTTGTCAGCTGCTCAAGTTAGCAGTGCTAATATTAAAGTGTCCCTTCTTTGACAGTTCCCAGCTGTATTGTGTGGCTATTTTATATTTTTGCATTACATTTTTGGTCCATTTTTCATAAAAAAAAAATATTTTGGCAAATCAGTGACAAATCATTAGAGACTGAAGTTAGAAAATAATGGCAGACATTTGAGTTTCAGATTTCATACCCTTCAGATAATTCATGCTAATGCAAGACCTATTCTATTATCTTTCTAAGTTTATAAGAGCAATATTTAAAATATTTTTGGGCCTTTGTCCCACTTCTATGTATGGCTTTGTCCATATTTCTTGCTCTGAGGTTGAGAGGTATGACAAATGTGTCAGGGCCTTCACAGTCAGCCAGAGACATTTCAAATTGTGACATACTTGTTGCACCCCACTCCCCCATGTAGTGACTCTGGATGTGTCCAAGCAAAGCAAGGAGTAGTTATGCAGTGTAAATGTGCAGAGTATCCCCCCATCCAAAGTAGACACAAGTACTACAGTGGCTTTTCATCTGTCCTTGATTTTGCAGAATGGTCTGGTTTGTCATATTTTTGTACTGTTGATTTATGCTTACTACTCAAAGTTCCTGTTGCTTTGTGTTTAAGTAGCAATGCTTTAATGACCATCAGGTAAGCTTGTTTGAGATCATAACATGCAAGTAAGCTTTAATAAGCATACTGTTAAAGAATTGCCAACATTGAAAGCCTTTCTGTTGTTGCCATGCAGAGAATACTTAACTAGATAATGTATAAGCCTTGGGTATTGAAATGCATATGACAGTATTTGTAATAAAGGACAGGATTACATTATTTTAAGAAGCTCATTACACTTGTTGGAGACTTCCAGTGATCTCTGAGGGCTTTACCCGTAAACTAAACAGAATGCCATTCATGTGTGGTCCATAACCTGTACAGTAATCCTTTAAGCAATGTATCTTGAGCTTGTTTCTTGTTTGCTTTTCATTTTTTACTTTGATCATGTTTTCCCCATGAAACAAGTAGATAGTTGTCAGGCAGCAGGTCTTTTTTGGATAAGAAATATTTTTACAAGTGGGGACATCACAGAGATTTCTACTTTCAGCGTGTTACTTGGTACTTTGATAAAGCTGAATATAAATTATAATTAGAACTGAAGTGCAAGGAGAAGTGGTTTGAGTTGAGTGCTGCTTGTTTTTCTTATACTTGATTTTGACTGGCATTCCAGTAATGTATTTAAAAAGTAATTTATTTTTTCATGCCTCACAACCTTTTTGTTTCCATCTAGATATTAAGTAAGCTGTCATGCAGCCAATGCATTGAAATATTTTTATTCTTCTACACTTCATTTTGTCTTTAGTGGACTCTCATAATTACAGTTTGGCAGCCAGGACAGCATATTTAATTAAAGTTAGTTTTTGTGGTTTTGAGCATAGTCCCTCCCCTTTCTAGTTGGCCACACCCTTTCCCATTGACCCCACCCGTTCAGCTGTCTCCTGCAGCCCCCCTTTGATTTGAAGTCACCAGCTGCCACTGGTGCACATTTTACTATACAAATTGCACTTTGCATTTTTACTGCAGCAATCAAACTGAAAAAAATGCAGTGCACCAAAATAATCTGACACTATTAGTCCAAAAATACCACTGTAGAGAAATGCCTTATTGGTTCCAGGATGTTAGATACTGATTTCTGGGGGGCTCGAAGATAGCTGTGTGTCTGTATAGCATACAGAATATCATTTCTATGTAATCTTCATTTCTCTTTTACTCCTACAAAGTAAAGCTTCCAAACTGCATCTAGTCCCATATACAGCCAAAAAAGTAAGAACCACATTAAACTGTTACAACAAAACAGGATAACTACCACCAGCCGGTCATAAATAAATGCAACTAATGAAAAGAATAACAGCCTAAACCAGATGGAAGCAGGCAAACTGAACTTGTCGTTATCTTTCTGTAGTCTGAAACACCTGGCCTCTGTCCCTTATCAACTGCAAGCCGCAGAAGCCAACCCAAGCCTAAAGCTGTGTGCCTTTCCTATGATACAGCATTACACCAGGAGTGGGTGATGCACATACTGATGTTCTTTTTCCTAATTTTAAATTTCTTTTTATGTTTATCCTGCATTTTATATTACATGTATACTGGCCTGATCATGGCTGAAAATGGTCAATGGACCAGCACACCTACCTGGTGAACAAATAGTAAATAAAGAAATGTTATTTTTGAAAAAAACAAACTGCATGTCCATTGGAATTATGGTTATTTTTGATGGTGATGGTGATGATGTTTGCTTGCTTGTCTTTTCCCGCGTATGTTGCTGAACCTGCTCCCTGGCTCTGCACTGCTGTTATTGGACAGAAAACTAAATTGTTTGATATGTGCTTTGCTTTGGGGGTGGGGCAATTGGAAATTTGGGCAATGGGCATTGTAGATTTTTTGTAATACCTTAGTGAAGAGGAGGAGAGAATCCGAGAGACAAAATGGCTGTGTATATATAGACTATTGTTATTGTTCTATTTCTGATTCTTCTTGTTGAAAATTAAGGCATTGGATCAATTAGTGGACCAACTTATGTAAAGAGTATTTTGAACCATATTTACAACACAATGATTTACAGGGTAGTGCATGTGTCAGTATGGACAGGCTGTTGGTACATGGATCACTATGTATATTTTTATACATGTGTATATATTTTCTTGTACATGGTTTAAAAGGTACTTTTGTACATGGTTTAAAAAGTGTTGCTTGCCTGCTCTTTTGTGTTAGTTTTTTGTAGTAAAACTTATTTTCACAAATAAGTAAGAATATAATAATGTGTATAAAAAGTTTAATTATATTTTATATAGGAGCAACAGGTCTTCTAAAAAAAAAAACGACAATCATATTTAGATATGCTACCAATACATGTAACTCCATATGACTTGCAGGAGGATTCATTACTGGCACATTGCAGGTGCTGTGAGGAACACTTTTGGCTGACATCAAAGATTGAAACAGTATTGATTTCATGAACTTTAATTGTACTTTGACTTAGGAATGGGGTACATTCCTGTCATGGTATTAGAAACCCAAAATATTTGTTTTACCACTTTCTCAGGAGGTAGGAGGATGTATATGTGTGCATCATACCTCTCAACTGTACAGATTTTCACAGAATGTTCAGATTTCTGCTTTGTATTTTTGGTCTGCTCCTCGTAAAAATTCAGTTTTTTTTTTGAACAATTCACTAGGATGACCTAAGGATTAAAGTTAATAAATAATGACGTGAATTTGAGTTTCAGACTTCACATTCTTCAGAAAATGCATTCTAACACAAATCCTTTTATTCTAGCAACTTTCTAAATGTGTCCCTAGTTTTGGGCTTATGTTCCCCAACATTATAACAGGCTTTGTCCAGATTACTTGTGCTAAGAGATTGACAGGTATGGTGTGTGTGTGTGTGTGTGTGTGTGTGTGTGTGTGTGTGTGTGTGTGTGTGTGTGTGTGTGTGTGTGTGTGTGTACCCCTCAGCTATCCAGGTTTTTGCAGAATGTCCAGATTTTTGGCCCATATTCCACCTAAAAAGGATTGCAGTTGCTAAATAGTGACAGACATTTTGAGTTTTAGGTGTCATATCCTTTAGAAAAGTGCATTCTAACACAAATCCTGTTATTCTAGCAATTTTATAAGTTCAGAGCAATATTCAGAGCAATATTTATAATCTGACTGTCCCTATTTATTTTAGGCTTTGTCCAGATTTTTTGCATTAGCAAGTTGAGGTAACAGGTTGAGGTGTGTGTGTGTGTGTGTGTGTGTGTGTGTGTGTGTGTGTGTGTGTGTGTGTGTGTGTGTGTGTGTGTGTGTGTGTGTGTGTGTGTGTGTGTGTGTGTGTGTGTGTGTGTGTGTGTGTGTGTAAGTGAAATGACCTAGTTAGAGTTAGCAGGTGGAATTTATTTTGAAGTGCATTTTCAAGGATTTACGAGCTTCAAGGGAAAAGACGTTTACTGCTGCTTATGCTAAGTCTGCTTAAAATGTGCAACTGTTTTGTTTAGCAAATGGTATCATTATTGTGGTATAGAATTTTAAAGCAAGGTTAGTCGCACAGTGGGTTGCATACTTGCATCTTGATACAGAGGGCTGTAGCTTCTACTCCCACAGCATGTAAATTTGTATTTTAAGGGGGTGGGGTACTGCAGTCCTTAGTATGCCCTCCTTTGGATGAGACACCTAGTAACTTTGATCCTCTGTTTCAGCTTGCCCTCCACTCCCTATTGCAATATACCATCGTACCATTTCTTTTAATGTAACAGGCAATTTATTCTTCAAGGGCAACAGGCACTGAATTTGTAGATGAAACACTGAAATATACGTTGTTTTACAGCAACAACCTCTTCATTAGTTTCAGATCTCTTTGATGTGGAATTATTCAGATGACTTACTTCTGCAGAGCGTGCGCATATTGACTGCTATTGGTGGATTGAAATGACAGAAGTTTGAGTGGCTTTTTATGGTTGTAATGTTCTGAACTGGGCAGTTTTGTCATTATTGGTTCGTATGTTTTGTTTCACTGCTTACTGGAAAAATGTTCAAAACTATAAATTTAAAACACACTCTAACAAATGGTGCTGTATTACACAAGGGATATAATTCAATTATTATATATTATAATTAATACAATCAGGAAGGTGAATCACAGTACTTTTGCATGGTCCTAAAAATGTGTGCAAGGGGGCCTATGATTTGAAAACAGCCTAAAGGTAAACTTAACCCACCACTGCCCAGATGCTTTCTCTTTGAATGTCAGTTTCAATGCTGTTTCAGTAAATGTGATCTTCAAAGGGAGAGAAGTTTTAACATTGACTTTTTATTGTTAAGACTATTGCTTTGTTTAGCAAATGTCTCAGTGTTTGTGCTATAAAATTTGAAACAAAAGCTGTAAATTAAATCCAAATATCCGTAGACGTAAAGTATAAAACAGTATACATACTGAGAATTTTGAATAGTGTTTACAGCAACTAGGAAAGAATAGCCAAGCAATGGGACACTGGAATGGCTGTGTGTGTGTGTGTGTGTGTGTGTGTGTGTGTGTGTGGGGGTGGGGGCTGTGTGTGTGTGTGTGTGTGTGTGTGTGTGTGGGGGCTGCATGGTGGGGCTCTGGGTTTGCACCCCCCTGCAAAAAAATCCTGCAGGCTCCCTTGCTAACTTGCCCCCAGAACTGCATTTTATTTGACTTAATTAGCCCTCTTAGTTGCCTATTTCATTTGATGAGAGAGTTCTTATCTTTATGAGAGTTTCTCTTTCTGATTTTAGCAATGACTTTTTTCCCTTTTGTTATATAATCTGTTTAATTTGGGATGCCACCAGGGTGGTTTGTTTTTGGAGTTAGTTTTTGGTTTACTTCTGGTAGGTACAGCAGCCTCTATGCAGCCATTTACATAGCTGTACAAAGTTTCTGTGAACAATTCTGCATAAGCTGCTGTGTTCTCTGGGTTTAGAGGGGCATTGAATTATGACATACTATCACTTAATAAAAGGTAGTATGCCTTGGAATAGTTCATAACTGTTACGGGGTTTACTGAGTTTACTTAGCTGAATTTGGTTTTGAAGGAGACAGCTTTATGGTCGGACCTTACCAGGGAGGGTGTGACATTTTGTGAGGAGGGATGCAGCATTCTTCCATATTTGTGAGTATGAGGTCCAGTATTTTGGAACCTGTAGTGGGTTTACAAATTGCAGGAATCTCTGTGCCTGCAGATTTGAGGCCATGAAGGATTCCCGGTCTATAGGGGGTAATTAAAATCCCCCATGACTAAGGTGTTAGGTTGGATGTTGAGTGTCTCCAGTAGTTCTAAGTATGCATTATGAGTTTTGTGGGACATAGAGGGTGACATGTAGCTTACTAGCATATGGTATGGATTTTGTCTTAGTGATGTGCACATGGAGAAACTCCAGTGCATCATCCTGTTTAACCATCCTAAAGGTATACTTGTCACTGATGTATATAGAGACACCTCCACCTTTAGTCCCTGTCTGTACATCTACTGGTCTAAAAGTGTGGACGTCACTGAAACCTTGCAATGCTGGGGTACTCTCTGTGGCATTAAACCATGTCTTGGTAACTGCACCAATGTCTATATTCTCCAGGGTGAGAAGGCCTTGGGAGGAGTGTCATTTTTGGCTTAGGCTCCTGGCATTCAGAAGTAACACCTTGAGATTCAGTTGAATTTATTTTCCTATGTCAGCAGGTTTGTCAATTTGGCATTGCCTAAAAAAGGCTGTATGGGCGATGATAAAGTTGTATCCATTATTTGAAAGCCTAGATGGGATAGGAGCAGACCATCCTTAGCATAGCAACGTGGTCTGTTAACCATGTCTTCCCATGCTGACAAATACTGAATCACCTTTGAATGACACCAGAAACTACACCAGTTGTTAAAATCAATCATTGTTTGCATATATTGTGACATTTTTCTTGGCAAAGGTAATATGCTTCTCAGTGCTAGGTTCATACCTGCTTCAGACACTTAGTCAGAGAGATCTATAGTGCCTCTCTTCATACAGTCTATGGAGGTACACCGCAGTTATTTACATCTACATGGACTATGATGGAATCATGCTGGTACCTGTGATGCAGTGATCTGAGTGTGTGTATAATTTAGTAGATCCTGGCTCCAAGAAGGCAACTAACCATTATCTTCTCCTTCTTCAGCCTGGCTAGAGGGGCATCAGTATGCCCCCTATGACTAAAGTCCTGGAAAGTGTGTTTGCTTGCCATATGGGCTTTGTATCTGGGTCTCCACTGAGTGCTGCTGATTGTGTAGCATTAGTTGTTGCTTTTGTTAAATGCTTTTGGTAATAATATTTGCCAATGGGCAGTCTAGGAGGTCTTTGTTGTTTAGGAAGATTGCATTTAAGTGCCTCAGCACATGTTGGTGTATGTGTGTGCTGTGTGCTATGTGTGGTGGGTGTTGTATGTGTGGTTTTGAAAACCTGATTTGTGCTTGTATGTGAGGGTTTAGCCTCCAGTGACATTCTGTAGGTATACCTCTCACATACTGCATCTGTTACTTTAAGGATTACGTGCTTGTCAGTAAACATGAGACAATTGCTATATTTTCCCAAGATACCCATATACACCAGGCTGGCTGTAGAGAAGTTAGGAAATTTCATATCCATGTTGTCTTGTCCTCCTAATTGGTGAGCTACAAGGGTTTGGTGTAGAAGACTTAACAGAAGGCTATTAAGGGTGCTTTTTATTGGGAGGTAGGAGGTGGACTAGCACTTAAGATGTTGGGTCTCAAGGAATGTATTAATTGTGGACAGCCTAGATCAGAAGGTTTTTGGAACAAAAGACTAGTGGATGGAAAACATGATGGCTGTGTTCAAGCCCTAAACAAAGCAAATAGTTGGTGTGTAAGTCTTTGTATGGAATTTGTCTACTGCCCTCAATAAAAGTACTTTGCTTTATGGAAATGAGCCAAGAGCTGCTCAATTGTACTGAATTTATACAGGGACTAAAAACAAGGAAAGCTGAGTAATCAACCCTCCGGCAAATAAAACAACTGTACTCAGGGTTTTTTTTCGTGTATTTCTCACCTTGTATAGACCTATAAACCAGACTGCTACCTACTGCCATTAGATGGACAATTCTCAGTTCTGTTGAAGTAAAAACATAGAAAAGAGCTTGCTGAAGTGTAAAATATATTATTTATCCAACAATTAGATGAATTCAGAGAAGGTACATCAGCAGAATGGACAATGAGAGGTAAAATGCACTTTTTTTTTCAAAAAAAGTACAAGGAATGGCAAATAAATAATTCAAGATATCAACAGCAGTCTAGAAAGGGAGGAGCTTTCAAAGCTCAAGAGCAGGCAGCTTAAAAATCATCAAAAAAGCAAAGCAAGTAGTCGGAGGGTAGATGAGCAAAATCAGCAAAATCAGCTATACTCTATATATTTAAGTATCACTCAAGAAACAAGCTAACCAATGAAAAATGCAGTCTAAGTAATTTGGCTATCTGTCTCTTAAAACAAAAACACAAGGCCAAACAGATTTCTCAAAACAGAAAACAAAATGAAACAGGTAATACAGAAAGCAGTTCTAACAGTTTAAGCAATTACACATCAGACACAAAAAGAGATAAGATGACTTTCCTTGCTTCGTTGTTTGAAATCACCAGAAGGGAGTCTAGCAGTGCTTGCAGTTTTTGAAGGTCTAGGGACTTATCAGAGAAGATAAGGCCACATATACACTGTGTGTATTTAAGTATCACTCAGGAAATAAACAAATCAATTAAAGACCCAATGGCAATTTGTCTATCTACCATCTTAAAAAAAAAAAAAACAGGTTAAGGAAATTTCTCAAAAGAGAAAACAAAATGGAACAGGTGATACAGAAAGCAACTATTTCACTTTAAGCAACTACACTTTCCTAAACAAAACAAAACAACTGCACATTGGAAACAGACTTAGCATGAGCACAAGTAAACTTTTATTTAAAACAGACATAGCATAAGCAATAATCAACTTATCTTTCCTTGAAGTTCACATATATTGAAAATGTAGTGAAACTTATATTCATTGAAAATGAATCTGGCCAGCGACATATTAATTGTGCACTGATCCCCATGCTATTTTCAAACCACAGGTGCCTGCATACATTTTTAGGACCATGCATAAATGCACGTGTTCTTTAATTCACCTTCCTGATTGTTTTTTTAACATATTAGAACATATTTTACATTTTTAGTTTTGAACATTTTTCCAGTAAGCAGCAAAACAAAATGTTTGAACCAATAATGGCAAACATACCCATTTCTGAACTTTTCAACCATAACAGCAACAGTTGTTAGAGTATGTTTTAAATTTGTAGTTTTGAATTTTTTTTCCTGAAAACAGTGAAATTAAATGAAATGAAATGCATGAACCAATAATGAGAAAAATACCCATTTCATAACATTTCATACCATTTCAACCATAAAAACCCACTCAGACTGCTGTCATTATAATCCCCCAATAGCTGTACTTAATTATGGCCGCTATATTGACTGTGTACACATCACATGTCTGATTGTGATAAAATTGTCCACAGTGAAGTATTTCAATTATGTAGGAATACTTTGGCTACTGTATGTTTGTGTGAAACAAATGTGATTTTGGCCATTATTAATATTATTATTATTATTAATTTTTTGACACATATACGTAAGAAGGATGCACTCAACTATGCATAGTTGAGTGCATCCTTCTTAGATGTATATGTCAAAAAATTAATAATGATAATAACAAAAATGGCCAAAGTCACATTTTAAATTTGTTTCACACAAAAGTAATCTCACTATTAAACCAGCAGATAAGGGGGGAGGGATTGTGTTATTAAATACTGATGTATATATAGATAGTATGCTTAAGATGTTGAACGTAACAGATACTTATAAAGTAATAAGGAAAGTTGAATTAGATAAGCTGATTTATGGAGTACACCATGAGTTATATGACTTTATGATGTGCAGACAGATAGACAATGACCTGTATTTGTATTTTTTGTTGAACAACCTAAAATTCCTTACATAAAAGGTTTACCCAAAGTACATAAAAACATAATACCTTTACCTATGCGACCAATAGTGGTAGGAAATGGTTGGGTGACTGAAACCCTATCTGTGTATGTAGAAAAGAAATTAAGACCCTTGGTTTCAGACATACCATCTATTTTGAAGGACACATATCAACTATTGGAAGCTTTGAATGGCTTTACAAGTGGCCTACCAGAAACTTGTCTTTTAGTAACATTAGATGTTAAAGATCTATTCACCTCCATACCTAACAGTTATGGTCAAGAAGCTATTAGATCTGTTATGAATAATAGTAAAAGGTTTAGTAATAGTGACCAGATATTATTGAATGCACTGCTGGAGTTGGTGCTATCGAATAATGTGTTCATGTTTAATGACAACATTTATTTACAACAATGGGGGATTGCTATGGGAACTCCCTGTGCTAATACTTACGCAAACCTGGTGGTGCACTATTGGGAGACTACCTGTCTCTTCAATAATGAGAACTTCCAGAAGATATCCCTATATAAAAGATTTGTGGATGACGTGCTTTTCTTTTGGAATGGTACGGTGAATGAATTGTTCTCCTTTATTGAATACTTAGAATCAACTACGTAATTTTTGAAATTCACCATTGACTATTCGTACAATAACATAGATTTTTTTAGATATCACGATTATTAAAGATAAGGAAGGAACATTAAGTATGACCATTTACAGGAAAGATTGCTGGAAAAATACACTGCTACAATACAATAGTATGCACCCCAGCTTTGTGTTTCGCAACATTGTGAAAAGTCAATTTGTGAGGATTAAGAAACTGTGTAAAGATCCTATAGAATTGCGAACACAGGGCCTTCTATTAGAGAACATGTTCATTGATAGAGGTTATAACTCAGAGATGGTGCATTTTATAAAGGAGGTTTACATATCTTCAGATGAAACAAGTGCTTTTGGCAAGAGAGCATTGAAACAACATAGATATGAACGTTTTATCTTTGATAAGTCTAAGGTTAGTTTTAACATTAGATATACCAGTGATAATAAGGTCATTACAGATATAATAACTAGGAACTGGCATATACTTATGACAGATTTAGAAATTAAGAACATAGTAGGACCTAAGCCGGTTTTTGTTTATTGGAATAGTAAGAATTTAAAAAGACTGTTATGTGTTGAACAATTGAATGAGCATAAAGGTGGCATACTAAAGACTGTTAAGAAATTAGGCACATATCCCTGTGGAAGGTGCAATATGTGCTCATTGATTACGATAGAACAAATTTTTGAGCATCCGACTTTAGATTTTAGATTTGAACCAAGATTTATGGCTACTTGTGAGGACATGAATTTGATATACTTAGCCAATTGCCAAATATGTCAAGCATTTTATGTAGGTATGACAACCAGACATCTTAAAGAGAGAATTTACAACCATGTCTACGACATTAAGAAACAAGATTTAAAGAATGCATTGGCTAAACATACTATAATTTGTCCAGGACATACATTTAGCTTTAGAGTTTTACAAATTATAACACCTAATAGAAGGAGAGGTGACAACTTTAATGAACTTGAGAATAAAGAACTAAGTTGGATATTGAGATTGAAGGCACACTACCCCCCTGGGCTTAATCAATATGTAAGTATCAGATCTTCCTTGAAGGGACGCAGTGTTAAATAACTGAGTATACAGATAGCTTAGATATCTAATAAGAGATAGAATATAATACATTACAATATAAACAAGATTAAGTTAATAATATAAAATAAAAAACTAAAATAATATATTAATGTTTTTTTATGATCTAAATGTCCTAGGAACTGTTTTTCATGTAGTTCATATGTGATGTTTATAGAGTTTGAATTATTATTTATTATAGTATATATATAGGTTTGTATCAGCTATCCATTTACTTTATTGGTTGTCTGCTACTCATTTAGTTTGCCAATAGATTGTTATATAGGCAGCCTGATATGCTACTTCTATACACATAAATTGTTTATGAGAAGCACACCATATAAGTTGTTGTATATAAAAGAATTGTTTTTAACATTAAGTAATTTATATAGTATATATACTTAAGTGTTTTACATGATCAAATGCCCAATTTTTATATATATATATATATATATATATATATATATATATATATATATATACCTAAAATTATATATATATTTTTATGCATTTAGATCAATATGCATTCTTTGTCGCATTTTATTTGAGCATGGTTTTAAGTATGGTTATACAGCTTTTAGAATTCTTATTGTATGTTGGTACATTACTAGGGTATTAGTGCTCTAAGTGAGTTGATTTGCATAATTAATTGCTTGATTATTTGCTGATTGAATAATGTTTTTAGAGCATTAGTATATATAAGATCTTGAGTTATAATGTGGAATTAGATTTGATGAAGTGTACTTTGGGTACGCGAAAGCGCTTATCTCTGTAATAAATTTTGTTCATTCATCGTGGTGGTCTGCTTCCAGTGTTTTTACATTCAGGATTGTTTCACACAAACATAGAGTAGCCAAAGTTTGTTTGTGTTTGTGTCTTTCGGCTTTTCCCGGTTAGGCGTTGCCACAGCGGAACTCCAGTCCACTAATGATTGGCAGTTGATTTTTACATACTGGCTTGCCAGGCCTGACGCACAACCTTCAATGAAGGTACGCCCATTCACGCATGTCTCCACGTAGAAGACGCTCTAGCTGAGAATCGAACCGGACAGCATCTTACTGTGAGGCGACAACGCTACCGCAGCACCACCATAGCGTAGCCAAAGTATTCTTACTTAATTCACACACACATATGCACACTAGTCCTGCAAAGCCTGATCAAAGACTGTTTAAAAATGACCAGATAAGAGCATATGGTACTTTCATCCACAGAGAACCCCCCCCCCCCCCACACACACACACACACAAACAATTTTAGCCACTTTGTTGGCTGTATACACCACTTGTTGTTACTTGGTAGCTTTTGATGAACAACATTAAACTCTATAAAGATAACTAGCATCATACCATAAAATCCACCCAGATGTAGCACATTTTAAATAGAAGAGTATTTATGAGAAAATAAGAAATATTAACCAAATCAGTCAGTGTACATACCATTTTCATCTTTGTTTTTAGAATTATCAGAGCCTTGGATTTCAGTTTAAAGAAAAAAAATGGCAATTTTCTAAACAAAACAGAACGGTCTCACATTGAAAACACAGTCAGCATGAGAAACACTAAAGTTCTCTTTCACTGAACTCACATTTAGTCAAAATGCATCTGGCAACCCTTTAAACCACAAGAGACATGCTGGTATTCATACTCAAATAGCATATAATGAAGCACTAATTAACTTGTATATGAAGGGTGTAGGAATTCAAAAGACAAATGTATAAATCATTTGCTAACAGATATGGAAAACCCACTGGAAATATTTCCCTTATCAAAAACAGCCCAGGAGTACAGTCTGATGATGTAACTTGGTAGATTCTCACAAAAGACAAAGGTTGCACTACAGAAAGCAGCTGTTTAACAGCTCATAACCATATAAGTGCTACACAAACTTTTGTAGCCCAAGCACACTGTATTTCACATCTGTGTACCTGTAAACAAAATGAAAAAGGTATTCATAGTTAAAATATTAACATTAAATTCACAGACTTTGTGCTATCCAATTAATTTGTAGCTTAATAGTAAACACATTGTCAGCATTAAGGAAAGCAAGCTTCACATCCAAAGAATGTGGCTCATGGGATGATGCCACTGTTTACTACAATCACTTCCCTTCCTTTACACCATAACTACTCTCTGTTTCTTATGTACTAGTTTCTAGGCTTGTAGTCCAGGGGACCATTGAGGAGCTTAGCCCAAATTTCCAGTTGCCCCAGAGCACTGTCTGGTTAGGTGACTTAGTCAAGAACAAAACATAAATATGAGGCAAAATCAGAGATGTTCTGCAAAGTGAAGAGAAATAAAAGCAGACTAGTGTAAATCACATAAAATGCCATCAGCATCAACATACATCATGAAACACAAAAAACATGAAACTCTAATGACTAACATTTCCCAAAGGAAAAAGGTCTGACAGAGGATTAAGACTATTAACTCCTACAGCCAAGGTACAGAGTTTGAGTCTGAGCAAGTAACTTAAGTAAACTGCCCTTTCTGACTGGGGCATTTCACACACACACACACACACACACACACACACACACACACACACACACACACACACACACACACACACATGAAAATACCCTGCTTTGTTCTCCCAATACAGCATTTACCTGTTTATCTTTGTAAATGTTTTTGTCTGTTGCATATTATGCCTCAACAGCTGATCAAAGAAAATATCCCAGTCCTGCTATAAAATCAAATCTTGTGCCAGAACAGGTGTAGGGTCACTGTGTGTGCATGTGCATGCCTACATTTATAGGCTGAGGAGATCATTGTGTCTGCCTGTGCTTAATCATTGATTGAGGCTGAAAGCAGCCAAAGCAACATGGTATTTGGTTGTATGTATCAAAGTCCTTTAAGCAGCACAGTACGCTGAGGCATTTTTTTTTATGTTAAACAAAGCAGGATAAGTATTTTTGTTTTTTAATTAATGTCATAGCTGGGACCCCCACCCAGGACTGCTGAGGTCACCTACTACTGGATCAGGCCCTGACTACATCCCAAAAAATCTAAACTACTACTCTTAGCCGCAAAACATGTCTCTACCACAAGAGTATTCACTATCATGTCGGCCAACAACACCATGATAGAACTAGTAAGTGTCGTAAAATTACTGGGTGTCATCACAGGTGACCTGATGAAATTTGATTATCACATATCACACATGGTTTAAAAAAAAACTCATCAAAAAGTAGGTACACTGTAGAAAGGAAAAATCTAACTCACTGACATAACCAGAAGACATATGCCTTCTATTGTCTTACTGCCATCCCTCCTCTATGCTGCTCCAATGTTCATTAACCTGCAAGTCTCACAACTGTTCAAACTTGAGCACTTTTATAATAAAATAGCCAAATTTGTAGTAAACTATAACAATAGAATCCACCACTGCCTAGCCGTCAGAGAATGAAACTGTTAGAACTACCAAATCACCTTGTTCTCTCTTAGCTAAATACAATACACAGATTTCTTCCTAAGCAAGGAAATTGCCCATTCCTTAACAGCTTAATACAACATTACTTCCCTTTTAGAATTTTACACTCTAGAAAAAAGTCACTAATCATTATAATCAAATCACCTAATACTACAGGTGATTCTCTGTACTCAAAAAGTGTAGCTAAATTATGGAACCACATCCCACTACTCCTGAAATCCATTCTTAATGCAAACTCATTTAAAACACAGCAAAAACTTCAGCTAACAAATCAATGGATTTGTTCCTATATATCTCCAGCTTGAATGCCACGGTTATCTTTAGACTGCCATATTGTCAAACCATTTTTCTTCATTCAGAATACTTTGCCCCATAACTTGTATTCACTAATACCTGGAGAGTTTTCCTAGTCATATACGTAGTTTTGTGACACTGCTCATCCCCACCTCTATACTTCTAATGCAATCTTTATGAAAGCCATATATATAATTATCGCTGAACCTACTTTATACATCATGTCTTAACTACAATATAAACATGTTTAGCCCTATATAGTTCCTTACCTCATCTCAATTTTTTTTAAATCCCTAAACACTAATCATATCATCTATTATCTATTTCACAAACTCACTAATACATCTCTTCAAATGCTCAATTTTCAACATCTTCTAATGCATGAGTATCTTTTATACTGTAATAGTTTGTCTTTATTCCACATGAATGTAATCTCATTAGCAAATGAATGTTTAATTGTTAATGTATAATACTTAATGATCATACTGAATGTCTGCTTAAAAATGTTTGTAATGTTTTGGGGCTTTTCTCCCCAGGTCTCCACTGAAAAAGTTTTTTTTACTAAACCCAGTCAGGCAAAACCCTGTAAATAAAGGCAAAATAAAAATACAGTTCAGAGTTCAGGTGTTTCAGAACCACACTGTTTACTAGCTTATTTCAGCTATAGCCAATCACTTAATCATTTCCTGAATTAGAAATTTTTTTTTTTACATTTTAGTAAAGTAAAGTTACAGGCTTTGAACATATTTGTTCTCTATACTGGGAGGCACAGTGGCACACTGGATAGCATTGCTACCTCACAGCAAGACGTTCCCTGGTTTGATTCTCACCTGGGATACCTTCTATGTGGGATTTGTATGTCATATGTCATCCCTATGTTTGAGTGTGTTACTTCCAGGTGCTCTGGTTTCATCCCACGCTCCAAAGACATGTAGTAGGTGGATTGGACACTGTAAATTGGCCATAAGTGTGATTGTGTGGTGTGGAAGAAAAACTGCAGCAGGCCTAGACACCCAGTGGTGTAAACCTTTGTTCTATAAGATTGTCACTGTTGAAGTGACACTACGATTCCATGTACAAAAACGGGGAAAAGGAAGTTATGGATGGACGGGTTCTCTATACTGCATAATAGAACAAATACAATTCTGTCATTGTTAAAACACCTTACAAATTAAGACATCTTACAAATTCATTTTCCAAGTGTAATTTATTTTGCAGATTTCGCAAAACATAGATGTAGCTTACAGATGTGTTGCAGTCTGAACAGAGAAGGAAAGAAAATTCAGCAATAACATTTTATGTTTAGTTTCTCTATCCATCACATTCAGTTAGGTACTTGATTTCTTTCCCAAAGTATGAACATGTCTAGTGGGGCAGTATGTAGGTACCAGGTACCAGTCACAGGATTCCGTTATATAAGTACTTTGTAACCTAAACAAACTGCTTGTCTTCCAAGGTGTTCTGCTAAGTAGAGTTCTATTGTATTTATGTTTTTTTTTTAACACACTTCTGGCAGGAGTTAGATTATAGTTTAACAATCTTTATTATTGGTTTACCAGCTGCATGAATGTAATTGGAATGACAATGCGCTTTGTAACATACTTTCTTACATCAGTAATTTGTGTGACCTTGTTTTTAGGAACATTGAAAATGGTTCAGCTTGTGCCTTTATCTAGCCCCATAACTATCTTACAAAACTCTCTCTACATTTAGTGCCCTGTTCACAAATACTAGTGAACAAGGAAACAGGGCTTGTATGCAGTATATCTGCTTAACAAATACCTAACAATTCCTAAATAGTTTTACACAATTGGGCAAGACTATGTATGTTGTCATGCCCCAGTGTGGAAGTGTTCTACTCCATGCATGGAGTATATATGCAACCCCCACTAGTATATGATTTAAATGCCAGTACCAACGCAGTACTGGTTGGGCCTTTGATGAAGTGAGATATTGCCAGCTACGCCAGGAGAAGTAAGGCAGTGGATGTGTAACATATGCCAACATAGCTAGCTGGAATTTTGTAAAGAATTGGATATCAAAATGATTTGTACAGATGCTTGTGTTGAAAAATGTATTTGTAAAGCTGCTTGTGTTAAAAAATATACCAACAGTGGATCCTGACTGTATTGTAACTGAGGAAATGTATATATGTTAACAGAGGATACTGGAAGATAAGAGGTTAATCTCAGTCCAGCTAACTTTGAAACATAGTAAGAAATTAAATTACTTAATGTAGGCCATAAAAATTGTATCTTACAGTTCTGACTGCAGCCAGAGACAAAATGTCTGTGCAAGAGAATAGTTTATTAGCTCCTGTATAAGAGTGGAAGTGTTTTTATAGCTTCTAGATGCTATAATACATCTTGCAAAGCTTTAGCTGTGTGTATGGTAACACATATGTGGTAAATTCTGGTTCAGTTTCTAGCGATTGGGGTAGCATGGGAACCTGGAAGTCAGATGAACAGATGTATGTGATGTCATTCTGTAATCTAGGAGAAATATTATGTTTTAATACCATATGTGAGATAAGTCTCAGGGCACTCTGCTTTTGGAACCTGACAAAGAAGGACCCCTCACCTACTTCATCTTGCCTTGCTCTAGTAAGTGACCAGGGAATAGCAATTCTTAAATCAGTCAGCAAAATATAGTGAGATTAGTTAAGTACTGTTTTCTGTATCTGTGTGAATCTATTCATCTGTATTATTTTAATATTTCCTGTGGCTGAAACTCTGGTGTTTATTGTCAATAGATATTTAGTATTTTCATGCTCTTTTATTATTTATTATTAAATATATTTAAATGTTTCATTGTGGCTGGTCCTTTACAGAATATTTTAACCTTTCAGAGTACTTATATCTATTTGGTGACTCTGTGGCCACTCCTGAAAAGCCTTACTGCATTGGTCAAACTATCATTTGTATTAATATTAATTTCACTCAGTATAATTGGGGACCATTGTAAGAGCCTTAGATTAGCTGGCTGTGGAGTGTCTGGTAGCAGTATAACTACCTTATAGTCTGGGCAGAAGGAGGCATAGCTAGTAAATCTGTGCCAGTCTTTTCCAGGTGTGTGTGTGTGTGTGTGTGTGTGTGTGTGTGTGTGTGTGTGTGTGTGTGTGTGTGTGTGTGTGTACATGAGAAAATCAAATCTCAAAGAGTATGCATGTCAGCTGTTTGAAGCAGGGACACAAAGCACTGGTTTCACAGAGAGGGTGCTGGAGGACTTCACTTCAGCACTCGCCTGAGGACTCCATTCTACAGCTGTGCCAGTGGGGAGTCTTGCTGGGGACCTGGAGAGAGAGAGAGAAACCCAGACCCCGGACTGAGTGTGTTCCCTGTGTGCTCTTAAGGGAAATTTTGCTTGATGCAGAGAGCTGATCTGTAAATACTGTGTGTATCTATGTTTATTCCAAGTGGACATCCCTCTCCAGTGTCAGTGGTGAGGATTCAGGCTCCTTTATTACTTGCCCAGAGAGGGGACATCACAGGGCCCAATGGGGTAACCAATGGGACAGAAACTACACACTTTATAATGATGTTGAGCTTGTCAGCTCAGTGATCCCCTTCCCTGCAAGTCTGCAAGTATGTGCTGGGCATCATATTAGTACTGACATAAAGGAGAAAGAAAAATACCTTTGTTACATGTCAGGAAACTCCCAACTAGCAACAGTCCCATACAGTGCAGGCAAACCTGCTGCCACACACAAACAATTTTGTTTCTCCTGCGCACTGTGATGCAGCAGTTCATTAATATCAATTTTCCTCATTATCATATTATGGTAATGAACCTCATTCCACCACCATATTTACTGACTGTGACTTCTTTATGAGTCCCAGCCAGGCATGATGTCACACCACAATGCAGTGGTGTGTTGCAAGACAGGTAGTAAAGGTACAGTATATATTACCAAGTAGCTACACATATCTGCTATACCCTAACTACCTTACGTTGCTGTGCCTAATATGTACTGAACTAGTAAGCACTTCTGTACATCATCTATAAAAATAGGGTGGTATTTTTTTACCACTGAAGACTACCATATTCTGCACCATTTAATCATGGTAGCATTCAGTGGTGTATTAAACATAGTGAGCAAGATGCCTGTCTGCTTTTGTACGCTATGCTCGTCAGTACTAGTGCCTGACTTCACACTTGCATTCTGTTATGTATTTAATAACCTTGAGAAGCTGTAAACTGTGTTGTGGCAAAAAACTTATCCTGCTGTTAATTTTAACTTAGTATAAACTTTACAATTTTAAATACGTAAAAAAGAAATTCAAGGTATCAATTTTAAGCTCTCTTTTTTACACAGAAACTGTTTGTAAGACATAAAACTACATTTTCAGTTATACTGCTTATGTATGTCTTTTCATATTTGTATCAGTGAAAGATCTCTCAAAACAATGAACTTCAGCTGGGGCAATTCACAGTCATGGTGCATTACCCCATAAATAAGTTGTGCACATTGTGTCTTCCATGTGGACTGAACAATAACAGGATTTTTAAAAATTAAATTATGTTGTTGTTCCACCAAGCATCACTGTGTGCTGACTTTGTGCCTTATGTGATCCCAGTATGATCTTGTCTGGAGATAATCACTCTTTGCTATCAAATTATTCACTTTTTATACAGTTTGGATTATTCCGAATTGTGGCCCTGTTTTTGCAGTCTGTACAGCTAACCATGTCAAATTTGATTAGTACATTCTGGCCCTGTTATTATCTTATTTTTGTATTGGCCTTGCACTACCGCTTGGAACTGGAATCTTTCTAATTGGCAGCAGTGAATTTTCTTATGGCCTGGACAACCAGAGGAGGCTCTCTGATGCAGTTGGTTTGCTCTTCTAAGTTGGCTGTGCCTTTTGTTGGATTTGTGTTGCCTGTTATGACATTTGTCTTGGTTCTGCTACAGCATCATTTTTATGATTGCTTGAGACTTGTTAGCTTACTTTGTTTTTTGATACCATCTTTGTTTGTGAAACGCAGTTACCCTACTATGACAACCCATCTCTGTGCCCTTATCTTTTGAACTTTACTGATGCTCTTTATCATGCTTGGATTTTGATCACCTGAAATAATGATGAGAACATGTCTTCTAGCTTCACCTTGGCTGAATCCTCCATTTGCATGGTACCTCCTAGAGATGTAATCCTTTGGAACACTAGTTCATATTAGGACCCGTAAAGCCAAGTGCTGGCTACATACCTCTGGCTTATAACCTGACTGACTCAGTATCAGTATACAGACTACTGAATTCAGGCCCCCATGAAAGTGGTGATTGCATGCAGCAAAACCAAAAAGTAACAAACAGTAAGGCTAATAATCCATTTTCTGACCATGGAGGATGGTTCTGACTTTGCTGTCTTGCAATCACTGAGTTAGAAATGTACTCAAAGTTGATATACAGAAAATGAGCATAAAGAAGACATGACTATAATACTAATCTGCAGTCCTCTTCCTGGACCATTTGATTACATGAATACTTGTGGAGGATTTAAACATTTAGCATTTTGCATATTTTGTATAGCTAGTTTCATCCATTTATTACCAGCCAGTGACAGTATATTGTGGCTATTTATATGCTGCAGTATATAGTGAACTATACCATTTGTCTGCAGTTCATATAGCATCATCCCTATTTGTAGCAGGTTTGTTTCATCCCCTATAGTAGGAGGGTGTGAGAGTGAGTGTCACATACTGGTTGTATACAATGTGGTCTGCTGCAGTATGCAGTAGCCAAGCCATGATATGATCTTCATCATTATATCACTATTGAAGTAACCTAAGCTATATATGTTATATCCTGCCAAGGATATGACAACCAGACAGCTTTCAAAGCTTAGGGGCACCTTCCACTCACTCTAATGACCTTACAGCTCAAGGAGAATGGTATAAAGTCAGTGGTTTGTGTGCCAAACCTCAGAACTTTCTTGCCATCAAAGTGCACACTTCCCTGTAGGTTTTGAGTGACTGATGGCCAGCTTCTACAAGGCAGGGCTAATAAGTACACCTTTGGAGAAAACTTTCCACTTTATCAATCTCCCTGAAGAAAAACTTTTTCTTCCTGTCAGAAATTTTAATATATGGCTAAGATTGGTGTTTTAAGTCATTGTGAAAATGGGTCTATATTATTTTCTCGAAGACTGACAATATCGAAGCTGATATTGTCGGTACGAGAATAGCAAAAGTGGAGAACATCGAACGGTTAAACGGAAATCTCTTTAAGGGGAGATTTCCATTTACTTCAATGTAGTGCGGTCTCAGAGTTGGTATATTTAAGTAGTGGGGGTGTGGGTGGGTGCAGGGGGGGCTTGCCCCCCTGCTTACACCTTTTAGTTTTTCTTTTGTTTTGAATATATTTTTATAAACATTCAAAGTTTTAATAGTTCGATCACTAAAGGTCGATCTTTAGTGATTCAAACTATTAAACTTTCAATGATCTAATACAGACCCACTGAAAATTTACATGAAAACTTATAATTTAGTAAAGGTGCCATGTTGGGAAAATTCTTTTAACATGTCACTTTTTGTGAGCAGAAAGTATTACTTTTTTATCAGAAACTATAGCTTGGGGCTAGGACTTTTACTTCAAAACTAAAAATTTCCAGTCAAGTTGTTCACCAACTCTTCAATGCTCTACTACTATCTTGTGAGGCATGTTTTTGGTAGAGTATTGGTCAGGCTCCTCAGTTCTTCTCTCCTTATTCCTCAAGAAGAAAGTTATATGGTAGACTTTAATCTTCAAGCCAACTTCCTCTTCACTTCAGCTGCTAATGACTGACTCTGCTATTGTCACTTTAGGTACCATTGACTGTTCATTGATTTCTTTTGATCCCCCTAGTGTTGTTCCTCGAGAAGATGCTAAGAACTAGGAAAAAGACATCCTTTGCAGCTTATCAACTGTCTTCATTAGAGATAGGAAAGCAAAATTTGATGTCAGAGGATGAAGAAGAAAATACTGTATTGTGAAGCCTTCATAAGGAGCTTGATTCTCGGGGATGTGACCCGTCCTTGAGGGTATCCCAGGAAAAAAAAAAACAAAAAGTTAGACATTTCTTCTCCTGCTTTGCATAGGAAGGACAAGAAACATTGGTTAGGTTTTGCTAAGGGCCTGTTTCGAGCCTTTCAATTATTAAATCCTGACTCTTCTCGGAATTTTAAAAGGAAAGCTCCCCCCCCCCTTCTCTTTCCCAAATTTGATTCTCAATCCGAGGAGCAAGAATAAGATTTGGATTGTGTTTGTCAAGAACCTGTGCCACAGGAGGGGGTATCAGAGTCTGAAGAATTTTTTTCTTCAGATGCCCCGTCCTCCGCTTAAGAGCTATCTTTTTTTGTAATACTATAGCTAAAATGAAAGAGCTGCTTCAGTGGGAGAAAAAAAAAATTCCAGAATCACAGCAAACATATTAGGACATATTACAGGTAGATCTTCCTCAACTTTAGAGGATGCTTTCTTGGCAGCAACCCAGCTGACTGACAGTCAAACTCCTTTCGCCAAAAAGTCTAATAAATTATATAAGGTTCACGAGATCCACAAAATTCTCTTTGCAAACCCAAGATCACACCCTGCAGTGATTTTGTTGTCAAAACCATCTTCTGCCAAACATCTTTCGACAGCTAACCCTATTCTTTCTGACAAAACCTGGGAAAACTTTTGATATATTTAGGAAGAAAGTTTAATCTTCTTCTACCTTAGTCTTCAGAATAGTAAATTTTCAGGCTCATATTTCTACATTTCTGCTGGCTTCTTTGGATAATATGAAAAATGTAATTAATAATCTCCCTTCCACAGAGGCTAACATCTTTGAATTATTTAATATCCTCTGTCTGTCAGGTAACCAGAGATAGTTTAACATGTCATGATATCACTGATGTTGTATCTAGGGTAGCTGTTACTTGGTCCATGATGAGAAAGTTTGCACAGAAACATTTGCCACAATTTACTACAGGATGTCAAATCTGAGCTATTGAATGCTCCCCTGTATAAAGAGATATTATTTGCCCCATTCTTTGCTCAGGTCCTTAAAAGATTTAGGAAGGTTAATTCAATGGGCCATCCAGATTTTTCAACCCTTTATGCCAAAATATAATAGGAATGTTCCTTCCAGTTCAGGATTCATTTATATGAAAGAGAGCAATCTCATCAAGGTGCAGGCAAACGCAATTTCAGAAAGCAATAGCAAGGAGGTTCAGAAAAGACAGAAAGATCCTCCAAAAGCCAAAGACAAAAGAAAAAAATACAGACCAACTCTATGCCCCTTCATGCTTCCCCTCCCCTGCCTGGCATTTCAGTAAACCTGTCCCATTGTCTAGGTCTTCATTCCCCTCTGTGGTACCAAATAACATTAGACACTTGGGTTCTGAGAAGCACACAAAAAAAAAAATACAACTGGCAGTGGGAGTCTCATCCTCCTTTTCAGGGGATTCCTTCTTATCCATACAATTGGTTTTCTCCTGTACTGGAACAAATGCTGTCTCATGTTTTCCTAGAACCTGGTCTCCCCAATCAAATAGAGAAAGTATTTTATTCAAGAGTCTTTCTGGTGCCAAAGAAAGAAGGAACCTGGAGACCTGTCATAGACCATGTCTTTCTAAATCTTTATATCAAAGTCCAAAATTCAGAATGCTCTCTCTACTACTAATATAGTACTAATCTATGAACTATGAACTACTGTATCTGTTACCTCTTGTTATACCTCTCAGTTTTTTTTGGTAACCATATTTAAATGCTGTTTATCATCACATTCCAATCTCAAATATTTCAGATTTTTTTTTAAGATTTTCCATGCCAGAGTTATAGTTTTAATTATCTGCCTTACCCTTTAGTTTGTCTACAGCTCCAAGGGTGCTTACAAAGTACCTAGGACCAATAACAGCCCACCACAGATTGTAGAATGTGCATATTTTCCCATATTTAGATGAATACCTTACTTTTGCTAACTTTTTTGCAACTTTTTAAGAATCTCAAGCTTGGGCAAGAAACATTTTCCTCATTCTGGAGTTTCAAGTAAACATAGAGAAATCTTTCATTCCATCTCATAAAATGATGCTCCTAGGATATCTTCTGGATACACTCCTCATGATGACTTTTTTCCTCAGGCCAAAAGTAGAATTTTACAAAGAACAAATTCTGATTATTTTCCATCCAATCTCTGACATTTGTCAGGGAATATTCCAGAATTCTGGGTTTCATGGCCTCTACAATTCTCATGATTCCTTTAGCCAGACTTCAAGTGAGGAAAATTCAATGGTTCATGAAAGCAGTCTGGACACAGCACCACCACCCACTATCATTTCAGATTCCAGTACTGGGATTTGTGAAAAGGGTAGTCTGATGGGTGAGCGAGTTATCTCTCACCCCAGGTCTTCCCATCTTCCTTCCAGACCCTACTCAGTCTGTAACTACAGACTTTCCTTGGGGGCTATTTCCAAGGGGGTAAAAATTTAGGGTGTGTGGACCAACAAGACAGACTGAAACACATAAATGTCAAAGAAATTATGGCTCTAATAAATGGTCTGAAACCTCTAAATCATCTTGGGTTACAGTCCCACTATTATTAATCACGGACAATACCACGGTGATGTGGTACATAAACAAACAAAGAGGGACCAGATCCTACCACCTTTCTAGACTAGCCATGGTAGCCTGAGAACTAACAGCTCAATTTAATCTATCCCTGCAGGTTATTTACATTCCATCAAAGCAGAATATTGTTGCAGACAAGCTGATGAAGACCAGGACAGATCCCCATAGATGGAAGTCGAACCTGAGTGTCTACCAGGAATTGATCCAACAATGGGGACCTCCAAAACAGATCAGTCTGACTCCATTCACAATTCTGCTCCAAGAGTCCTTGCACAAAGGCCTGTAAGGTAGATGTCTTTTCTTTTCCATGGATGGAGATGTTTCTGTATGCCTTTCCCCACCTTCCTCTGATAACTAGAGTTCTTCTAAAAATTCAGCACAATGCCAGGATAATTGTGGTGACCCTGTTTTGGCCCAGGCAACAGTAGTTTTCTATTGTTTTGAAAATGGCCAAGGCCAATTACAACAATCTTCGTTGTGAATGGACTTACACAAGACAGGGTTGTTTCATATAACCAAACCTTCAAATTTTTCAGTTGACTGTCCGGATGATTGAATCTTTATTCTTTTTAAGCACCTGTTTAATGAAAGCATGCATCAGGTATTAAATGATGCTAAGAAACTTGCTACTAGAAAATCATATATGGGTAGGTGGAAAAGATTTTCTATTTGTTGCCAAAGTAGGAACCAGGATCCTTTTCAGGCCCAAACGCTTGGGTTCTACAATATTTGTGTGATCTGATTTCTGCTGGCCTTTCTTAGTCTTCGATGAAGATTTACCTTTCAATCACATCTGCTTCTCTTCCCTTGGATCCCCCTTCTACCCAGCCTCAAGTCAAAAGTTTTTAAAAGGGGGTTTATTTGCATATCTGTCCAGCTAGAAGACAGGTTGCTCCTTCTATTGAATTTCATTTTATTTTTGAAGAAACTTACACTAACACTTATGAGGCTGATTTGAAGTTTTTAATTTAGAGAACAGTACTACTTCTTACTCTGACTTCTTTAAGAATATCCAGGTTACAAGCTCTTACAGTGAGTCAACCTTACTTCATCTTTCACAATGATATAATAACTTTGAGAACAAATCATTCATTCATGCCTGAAGTTGTTTCAGAGTTCATGTTTAAGCCAGGCTATTCTTCTCCCCTCTTTCTTTCCAGAACTAAAAAAATAAGGGAGAAATAATTTTTCACACACTACACATCCACAGGCAGATAGTACAGTTGCGTAAGAACTTACGATAACAGTATAATTCATACTAATCACTGTTGCAGTATTCTTAACAGACTATCTCACTGCCAGCCCGAATGCAGGTTGTTACACCAGATGGACTGTAATAATATGGTCACTGGGTACTGTAGCTTCATTTGTCTTAATGAGGAACTTTGTAGAACCTATCTGATCTTTTTGGCACAGGGGGCTGAGAGTCAGGAGCTGAGAAATTAGCCTGAAAGGTATCCAGATAAGCCTCTAACACAGGTGGGACCAGAGTGGAAGAAGTACTCATCTCAAGTAAATTGTAAATCTTTTTTTGCACCTCAGACACTTGCCTAGATTGCCACTCAAAATGTTTCATCATACTCTGTAAGGTTTCTCCAAAGGATGCTTCTTCCGGGGGGGGGGGGGGGGTCAGGAGAAAGGAATCACCTTCATCTGAAGAAATCTGTTCAAGGGAATGTAACTGGGACGAATAGTCTAGGGAGAGGTCTGAATCCCTATCCAGTTCTTCATCGGAGGAATTCAATGCCTGCTTATGAGGTGTAATTTGAGAAGTCAGAACAGAAATGGGCTTCAGGGACATGATTCCCTTGAAAAGCCCTTGAGATAACTCAAACCACTCTTTTTCCTTGGATCCAGAGGTTGACATCATGAGTTTTTTTTTTCTATTTTTGGGATGATGTCCACCTGAATTAGCTTAGGAGGCTCTGAATCTTGTTGCTTCTTATGAGGGTTCCAGGAATCTCTTCCCTCCCAAGGATCTGAGGGATTCCATGAAGGCACTCCAATACAATGATCTGCGGGTTTTGTAGGGTTCTGTTTTCTGTGAGGCCTCAGGAGCCATATCAGCCTCCAATGGGGTCAAAGTAGCGGGCTCGGGAGAAGTTGATGATCATACCGTGGATTCAACCACCTCAGTGGGTACATCTGATTCCAAACAACAGCTGGAGAATCCTCAGTTGGTCTCTTACGTTTCTTTTTAGGATGGAAGCCTATGTCCAGGCTTTCCAACATAGTGGATTGGGCAAAGTCTTAAGATGTTGGGTCTCAAGGAAAGTATTAAGTGTGGACAGTCTATATTAGAGGGCTTTTAGAACAGGAGACTGGTAGATGGAACAAAACTGATGACTGTGTTTGGGCCCTAAACGAAACAGACACTTAGTGAGTAAGTCTTTGTACAGAATTTGTTTACCACACTCATACTTACCTCTCCTAGCTGACATCTAACAATAATAAGCCAAAAAACAGACAAGGAAATAGAAAGGCAGTGGGGCACTTATCTGATAAGACAAGTGAAGCTATGGTACCTAGCAACCAAATTATTACAGTGCTTTGGGTGCAATGACCTGTGTTTGGGTTGGAGGCAAGATAGTCTATTAAGATTACTGCAAAAGTAAATCAGTCAGGACATCAAGTATTACATTGACAAGGCTAAATCTTTCAGGAGTTATGCTCAACTGTTTATTTCCTATGAAAGCAACATAAAGGGACAATTGGTATCAAAACAGATGATTTCTAAATGGTTGTCTCATGCTGTCATTTTTTTGTTATTCTCACTATAACAAGACACTTCCAAGCAAGATCAGGGTGTACTCTACCTGGGCTTTGCCTTCTTCTGTGGCTTTCTGAAAAGGGATTGACTATAGAAGTATATTACATACAGCAGTTTGGTGAACTGTACATACTGTTACAAAACATTGCAGATTATATTCCTTTTTTAGGGCCAGACCATGTTTTACTAGGGCTGCTATAAAGAGGATCCTGGATTCTGACCCTTCCTCCTCCTCTCTAATCTTTAGTAATCAATCCATATAGCTTAGGCTACTGTAACAATGATATAATGATGACCATAGTACAGTTGTGCAAGTTCATGACAGCAGATATTTGAATAGATCACTGATGCACTAGGAACACCCTTCCTCCACCCCTTCTTTTTGTAGTATTTTTTGCCAGGGTGTGTTACTTATTTATTTTCCATCTTATTAGCTCAGTCATGGTTTGTAAGAGGTATGGGTTGCTTTTTAAACAAAGTGGTTATACAGAGTATGTTTTCAAGCCAGGATACATTGCACTGCTAGTACCCAAGAAAAAAAAACTGAAGCAAAAAAC
The DNA here is from genome assembly GCF_019279795.1 of Protopterus annectens. Classification (NCBI taxonomy): domain Eukaryota; kingdom Metazoa; phylum Chordata; order Ceratodontiformes; family Protopteridae; genus Protopterus; species Protopterus annectens. Next base: position 1,297,630,065 of record NC_056725.1, on the reverse strand, counting down.
AACCGAGTATTTCTAGAGGAGAGCACAATAGTAACACTACAGGACCCATAGACAACTGACAGTGATAAATCTAACAATAAAACAAAGAATATGATAAACAAAAAAAAAAAAAACATTTTGCATTGGGCAAGATCTGTTCCACCTCTGATATACCTCTGTCTCTTAGTATAAAAACTCCGAGATCAAAGTTTCACAGTCTGTGTTATAGCTCTATCTGCTATTCATTGTTGTTGAGATTCAACTAAATCTGATTGACAACTTCTGTCACATTTACAAACTCATTGTTAAAACACCTGCATATCTTATACAAAATTCTTATCAAGCCATGCTTTAGCATTATACCTCTCAACTGTCCAGATTTTCTCAGAATGTCCAGATTTTTGCCTCATATTATTGGCCCGTTTCTCATAAAATTGTGGTTTTCTGGCAAATCACTGGCAAATCATGAGGACTAAAGTCAGAAAATAATGGCAAACATTTGTTTCAGACTTCATATTCCTCAGAAAATTCATGCTGATGCAAAACCTGTTAGTCTATCAACTATATAAGTTTGTAAAAGCAACATTCAAAAAGTGTCCCCATTTTTTGGGCCTTTATCACCCTCACCCATTATTTGTGGCTTTGTCCAGACTTCCAGTTGTAAGAGGTTGAGAGGTATGCTTAGCATAGGAGATACATCAGTATCATTGGAGACCTAATAAAAATCACGGGCACAGCTTAGGGTGTGAGCTTGACACATTCCTTGCTTAAACCACTGGCTAACATTAATCTAAAAATGTATCGTATTAAAGTGACACTATTTTATACCTGAACTTAAGCTTCAATTTCAGCTTTATTAAAGTACTTCACAAGCAACACACTCAAACAATAATAAATATCAATACAAACAAAATGATTATAAAGTGGAACAAACCAATAACATTGCTAAAAGGAATAATATATAAAAGGAAAACAGATCAGAGTTAGAATAGCTAAAATAAAACAATAGCTAATCCAAGGAGGCACTAAGAATAAATGACTGTAGAGAGATCTTGAGATAAGTGCTAGTTCCTGGAAATGTACCTCACTTGAAAGCAGGATCACTATACTATGGATAACAAACACCTGGTCTCAGCTTGTTATTATGTATAACATCGAGGCTGCATGCCATAGACATAAAATCAGGTTTATTGTAACTATAAAGAATGAAAAGAGGAAGCAGACAAACAGGCACATTTTTCATAGTAGAGTGCTCAACCATGGTCCTAGTCTTGAGTGTATTAAGCTTGAACTGATTACTACAGAGTCATAGATGAAAGGCCTTCAAATCACATGCAGGGAATACACACTCACCTTGTATTTCGGTGGGGGAGGGGGTAAATGATGGCATGCTAAGTCCATCCCTCTAATAACATCTCCTAAGGACAGCATAATCATTGTAAAAAAAAAAAAAAAACACTGGCCATAAGATTGAACCTTCTGGCATTCCACATTCAAGAAGTGAGAGCCACTGGAGGGGTTTATATTAGAACAGCGAAGAGGCGTTTAATCAAATGCCTCTTCGTCGACACATAAAGAACGAACACACTAAAGTGCGAACGCTCAAAACAGCTATTTCTTTCCCTGGGAAAGAAATCGCTTGGCCTTCCCCATGTGTTTGCCTCATTCCCCACTTTAGTGCGATCTCGGAGTTGGTATATTTAGTTAGGGGGGGTGTGGGGGGCACAGCCCCCACATTGGGAGGTATCAGGGGAGAAGCCCCCCACATTGTAATGTTTCAAAGTGTGCGTGTTTGTGTGTTAGTGCTACTGATTTCTTTCCCAGGGAAATAAATCAGTGTTCTGAGCGTTCATGCTTTAGTGAGTTCACTGTATATGTGTCAACGAAGAGGCATTCGATTAAGCGCCTCTTCACTGTTCAAATATAGATCCCCACTGGAGTGAACCCCAGGGTGAACTTTCTATTACCCATCCACTCATCAAGATTTCTCTTGAAGAGGGTCAGCAAGGTGCTTTGCTTGAAATGTATGGGAAGTCTATTCCAGAGCATGCGCAGTCTCTGAGTGAGGAACCTGTCCCTCCAGCATGTTCTGTTGATTGTGGTAATGAGGTTGAGGTCTCTGGAGCATGTGGTGTGGAGGGATTGGGATTTCTTTAGATGTAGCATTTCTAACAGAGCTGGGTCAGACATGTCTTTGTAAGTCAAGCAGAGACCGCCTCTAAGTAGGTGATATGAGACAGAGAATAGCTGGAGTCTTTTGAGTCTGTCCATGTAGGACATGTGTTTAATGCCTAGGATCATCTTCATGAGGTACTTCTATGGCCTCTCCAGCTGTTGTACGTGTCTAATGAGGTACATGCCAAATGGGGCATTATACTCAATGATTGGTCTAATGAGGGAAGAGTAGAGAGAGAGAGAGAGAGAGAGAGAGAGAGAGAATGACCTCTTTCTTCCTGATGCAAAACCCTTGGTAATGAGATGTGCCACATAAAAGGACTTTCTGACCACAGTGGCAATGTGGTGGTTGAAGGAGAGGTTGCTGTCAACCTGCGTCCCCAGATCTCTTATAACACCTTCAGTGTTCAGTGGGCTCCCATCAATGTGGTAATTAGTGGGAACTGAGTTTTTACCAAAGGGGATGATGATGCATTTTTGGCATTAAGCTTAAGGTCATGGTTTTGACACCAGTCATCGGTCTCATGAGGACTTTCTGTAGGATGTCTGCATCACTTGGGGAGTTAATAATGGCTCCCAGCTTGCAGTTGTCTGCGAACTTGGTCAGCCAGAGTCCCTTTGTGTTGGCCTGGACTTCTGAGAAGTAGATGCCGAACAGGAGAGGAACCAGAACTGATCCCTGTGGGACTCCAGTCATGACTGGTTAGCAGTTTGACTTGGAGTCTGCTACTTTCACACTGTGTATTCTGTCTGTGAGCCAATTTACAACTCACCTAGTAATATAGAGGTTGATGCCTAGTTTGGTGAGTTTATCAATAATTCCCGAGTGAGGAATGGTATCAAAGGCCTTGGCCAGATCGAGGTAGGCTGCATGCACTGCCTTACCTTCATCCACAGCCCTGGTGACTGACTCAAAGAAGTCAACTAGATTGAGCAGATATGATCTCCCTTTCACAAAGCAAATTGCATGGGGTCTAGGTTTGGAGATTTCTTATATTTTTTTTAATTAGGTCCATGATGATGCACTCCATAGCTTTACATATCAGACTCATCAGGCTAATGGGGCGATAATTCACAGGGTCTGTAGTCATCCCCCCTTCATGGAGAGGGATTACTGTAGCATTGCACCATTTGATTGGGACAGAGCCTGAGGTGAGGCTGTGACTGAACAGGACACACAGATGTGGTGCCAGTTCACTTTGTATTTCATGTAGAACACAGCCAGGGATATTATCAGGTCCCATGGAAGCTGTATTCTTGGCCTTGAACAATGCAGCTTTAACTTGTGCTGAAATACTGCTGGGTGACTGGCATTCTTCCGGTATTGTGATTGGTCCTTTAGGGGAGGAGAGAGGGGTAAAGTTGGCACTGAATCTGTTGGCCAATATGTTGGCAATATCCATTGGCTCAGTATAGTAGGTACCACTGTACAGTATCTCAGAGCAAATCTGGGTATTGCAGTGGAGGTTCTTGATATAGCTATAGAAGGCTTTGTGATTGTTTTAGGGGCTGCCACAATTCTGCCTTCATAGCTGGATTTAGAGGATTTGATAAGGGATCCCAATTTTTGTTGAGGCTAATAAGGGAGTTTTTCCAGTCTTGGGACTTCACCTTTTTCTGCAACAGTTTCTTCCTTCTATTGTAGAGTTTATTAATGTCAGGGGACCACTAGAATGGCTTCCTTTTTTTGGAGGAGAGCGTCTTGGTTCTCTTGGGTATGGCTAGTTCCATGCATTTGTGTACATCTTCGTATACTGCATTGGTGTATGATTCGGCAATCATGCAGCTATTTTCCATTGGCATGGGTGCCATGAAGTTAGCCACCTCTGTTTTTAGGAGTCCAAAGTCAGCTTTGGAGAAGTTTTTCAAGGTGGTTACCTTTGCGGGGTTGTGGGTAAGATGTGGATTTCCATGGAGATTAGTTTATGGTTGGATCTGATCGGGGAGGGTTTGACAATTGGTGTAGAGCAACGGTCACCCATGTTAGTAATAACCAGGTCAAGGATGTTGCTTCCTCTAGTGGGGGTCGGAATGAGCTGGTCCATGGCATTGGAACTGATGAATTCCAGGAAGGGTTGGGCCAGTGTATTGGTGCTTGAGTAGTTTTCCCAGTTGACGGAGGGGTAGTTGAAGTCTCCTAATAAGAGAGTGTTGGGTTGGACCATGATATATTCCAGGGTGCTTAGAATTGTGGAGTGAGAGTCTAGGGACATGGTTGGGGACCTATAGCAGGCTATGATCTGGATCACCGTCTTACCCAATGTTAGTTGTACCTGACATATCTCAGATATGTTATGCTGGGCTACTAGTCTGGAGGTATGCATATCCTTTATGAATATGGAGACACCACTGCCTTTGCAGCTTCGGTCCATGTTTTGGGGCCTAAAGGTGTGGAATGAGTTATAGCCTGGTAGTGCAAGGGTACTTTCTGCCACTTTAAACCAGGTCTCCATTACAGCACAAATGTTGATGTTCTCCATTTTGAGGAGTGCTTTGAGCAAGTGCATCATGAGATAGACCTTTAGCATTGAGCAGCATAACCCTCAGATTGCATTTATTTATAGCTGTTATGGTGGTAAATTGGTCTTTGGAACACCACCTAAAAAAGGCACTATAGGGGTGACAAGAGCCTTAGCCACTACCTGGAAACCCAGAGGTGACAGATGCAGGCCATCTCTGGCAAAGCATCCAGGTCTGTCAATCATTTCATCCCAAGCAGACAGACACTGGATCCCCTTAGAATGACACCAGAAACTTAACCAGTTGTTGAAGTCAATCATTTTTTGTTTGTACTATGGTATCATTCTGGGTGATGATAGGATACTGCTCAGGGCTAGTGTCATACCTGCCTTAGCCACATAATCCGAGAGCTCCACCATGTGTCATTTTATGTAGTCCAGGAGGTGTGTCTCAGGTCATTCACACCCACATGGACAATGACAGAGTCATACTTGTACTTGCTGTGGAGTGACCTGAGTGCGTGTGCTATGTGTCAGATTCTGGCACCTGATAGACAGCTGACTGTTACCTTCTCCTTATTCAACCTAGTGAGTGGGACATCTGTGTGCCTCACTATTGGGTCACCTATGGTTAGTGTATTGGGCAAGGTGTTTAGCCTTAAGGGCTTAGGTTGAGGGTCACACTGTGGAGGTGAGCTATGTGTCCTGCGGTTTGTGCTGTGTTGTGATGGTTGAGTGCATTTCTGTCTTGGAGGGCTCTGCTGCTTGGGTAAATTTCTGTTGAGAGCCACCACGAAGGTCAGTGTGTGGTTTGTGTTTTTATGTGAGAGCTGTGATAGTGGGTGTTCTGGTGAGCTATGTATTCCATGTGGTGTGGTGCAGGTGTTGAACTTCTCCTGTTGACAAGCCAGTCTGGTCTTAGCTGGAGAGTGCATAGCTTCCAGTTTGGTGATATAAGTGCGTCTCTGACAAGTCTGAGTGTTGGGAGGTAAGAGGAGAGGGTTGGCTGTGTACATGAGGCAGTTGCTACACTGCCTCAGAATGCCCAAGTGCACCACATTAATAGGAGAAAGCACAGGAAACTGCCCTTTAATCATGCCAAAAGGGGTGGTCATAACTACTAAGTACTGGAGCTATTTCCGTGAAGAATGACTAGTGCTGATGGCTCTTAGGTGTGCTACAATAATTCCTACAAAAACCTGTTGAAGTGCAAAGTGATTAGGCTATTTGAAGTGGAAGAGAGAAAGAACTAACAAGATCTAAGGGAAAAACTGAAGAGCAGACTTTTTGGCACCAGTAATAGTTTGCCTTAGCTCGACGCCACAGTTCGGAGCTTAAACAAGTGCAAACCTGCACAAATGCAGGCTTTTAAACCAGAAAGTTGAAAGAGATGGAAAAACTGCCCAAACAGCTAATAATTTTTAGGCCAGAAACCACTTGACTTGTGGTAGATACCTAGTGCTTACTACTCCCACTGATAAGCTAGAAAGCTTCCCTCTGACACAGAAAGGCTTAGGGGGCTCAGAAGCTTACAAACAGTCCTGGATACAGGAAATCTGTATCTGAGCTAGACTAGTTACAGGAAAGGTGGGAAACAAGCGTAAACATGGGCTTTTAAACCAGAAAGTGTGAAATGCTGCAGAGTGCCTTGTCTGGACAAGAATGGAATAACACACCAATTTCTGGCAGTAATGAAATAAGTCGCAGTCCTAATAAGGACTGTCTCAGCACAATGGCAGTAGTGCAAATGACTAGCAGGGTTCAACAAGCCCATTGATTATAAGATATATTGCAAGCTGCACACACTACCCAGAAAGGGCAGATACTATCAAGACTATTGGGATCTAAAGATGGAGTCTTGAGGACTTGGGTTGCTAAAGTCTCCTTCGGTAAAGCTGTGAAAAATCAATCCACAAAGAGGACATCAGTATTTGATAAATAACTGGTCTGAGCACTTCCAGGTGGGCCACAGCTAGTCTGGACAAAGTTCCAGTACACACTTTGTGAGGTGAAAGTTTGAAATTACGGACAAACAGTCATCATAATCAGAAATATTAAATGTTCACCAAAAACAAGAAGATTGAACTTCACTAGAAACCAAAGAAATGCCCATGGTGTCTGAAGGAGGAGAAGCTTCTCTTGTAGTTGGCAACCTTATCATTGAAATGACAGGAAGCCATCTCACATTGATATGATGAAGAAGCATTATGGATGGTGAGGGATGCTGGATTTCACATACTATGTACTACCCAGAAGAGCATGGCCTGATAGTTAGCCACTGCTGAGATTTCTCTAGACAGGCAAACTGCCATCTTATGAACGATATCAGTTTGGTAACAAGTATAATGTACAAGTATAGATGTTTACAGATTCAAAGACCTCCATGCCTCCAATGATGTTCTGATTATTGCTCCTCTTACTGCAGGGAGTACAATTCATGGTGAACTTATGGTTCATATGCCTTGTCAAGATAGGATTTATGCAACTTGGGGGCAGTCAGTCGAAGGCAGTGAATAGAGAATGGGAAATTCCAAACGTTGTCATTCTCACTACAAGGAATGCAGCTCAAAGATAAACCATGGCTCATGTGCCTTGAACAATACAGAACATAAGCAACCTGAGACATACTAGTTGAGACCACTGGATAGAGATTTGCCATAGTAAAATACCAGAAAAGCCAGACATCCTGCACTGTTTTCTATATGAAGCTGAGCGAATGCAAATGAAAATAAATGTAGAGTAACTTATGAAATGTTATGGTACTCTATCAGTTCAGGATTAGGGGGATTAGAATGGAGCAATTCCAGAGCAAAGTGAGCCACAGAATTGTCATCCATGAGACTGACTTCACCAGCAAGTCAAAAGAGCTTTACTTTTATAGCAAGTATGAAGTTAACAGCATGTCCTAGTCTATGCACATTAGAGGTAATAACCTGAGCAAGCACAAAGCCCTTCATGATACAGAGAAATTCCTTAATGAGAGCCACCAACATATCATCAGCTCTTTATGCTGAAATCATTAATAACCACAAGGTTTTTGTGAGACAAGAGAGTTACAAAGGAATTTAGTGAGCATTTGTGGAATGCCCTCATGCAGCTTGGTAGTGGATGAAAAAATGCAATTTCCTTTTGCAGCCAGTACATGTTCAGATTAATTTGTACCCATGGTGGCAACCTAGGACAAACTGAAGTTCTGAATTAAAAAAAATCGCACCCCTACCCCTGATCTTATACCTTCTTGGGCATTGAATAACAGAGATACATGGCAGTTCTGCAGCCAAACGGCAAGGGTAACATTTTCCCCAAGCTAAGTCTCTGTTATGAAATTATGAAATCAAGGGTAACTTCACACAGAAAGTTAGAGAAAACCCCAGGTTTATTGTGCATGGAGTGAATGAACCTCCCTTTAATCTATAGGATCATAAATTAGGTCACTAGAAGACAGATCCCACTTACCTGCCAAAAATGATAAGCTGAAATCCTTGGTACAGCTTGAAGGAAACATCAATCAGCCTTTGCAGGCTGTTTTACCATGAGACAAAGGTTAAAGATTATACTACGCACCACAGAGGTGCACCCTAGTATGACAACAAGGGCCTGCTTCTAGTATCTGTCTCTGTGTCTACATAAGAATAAGAAATAACTATAAGCACGTAAAATTAATGTGGGTAGATGAGAAGAAAAAAGGGTCAGAAAGCCAAGAAAGTAATCTTGCAGTAATGTATTGGACTCATATCAAGGGTTAAGGGTCACAAAGAAAATAAATGTCAGTAAAATCAGATAATAATAGAGCAGCCTGAAAGGAAAAGTCCAACAAAACAAGCTACACTGAAATAGATTAAAATGTCTGGTCAGAAAATATCAAATAAAAGATTATTAATAAGAAAATCAGACAGACTAGGGGCTTAAGATTTACCAGTGTAAATCCATTAAAATTTTTATTTTATCAATATCAAAACCAGTTATTAAATAAACAGTATGGTAGCATGAATGTAAAGTAATAACTAATTATCCAGTAGTCAGTGAGGATTTAAAGTAAAAAAATGGATTTGAAGTAATACTACCATGTCCATAGAAGTCTTCCAGAAATATCAGGAAATAAATTAAAGGTCCAGAATGACTGCTGCCAGTACCGTATATTTCACAAGGTCTAAGAAACAGTGTTGTCTGGAGAAATAAGTCATAAATATAATCATAGACTGAGCTGAGATAATTTTTTTTTTAATAGCTTCAAACTGGGATAACTAGAAAATCACAAGCAGCAGCCAATATAAAAGAAGTAGAAATTAAACGTATCACTGGACTATTTAAGTAATATGTTCATAATATCTAGTAGGATGAATAAAAAATGAGCAAAGAGGAACAAAGCAACACCTAACAATAACCTAAAAAATATAGCAAACACTTGCTGACTTTGTCCCGTAAAGAGTTCCTATCCAATAACAGTTATGATATAAGAAGGAGCAAGACACATTCATAACAGTTCAGCAGCATTAACATTCAGAAGTCTCAACAAAAGTTAGTTAAGCAATACCAGAGAAAAACAGCTGAATAGTTCTAGGAGGGCACAGTATTAACATTATGGGATCCATAATAACAGATGTATTTTCATATAACAGGATTGAAATTATACAAAAATGGGTACTGCAAATCATGAAAATACAGTATAAAATCAGCTCATTTAAATCCATCCATCCATCCACAACCCATTTCCCATTATTGCATATGTAAGTACAAAATATTGTTTTCCATCATAAGAAAAAAATAAAATCTTCATTTATGCTGGTATTCCATTAAACAAATTCTAAAACTTTCCACAACAGTAAGTAACAGCAGCTGAATGCAAGTTACATTTGTTGCCACAGATGTTAAACAAACCAAAGAACCTTTTGGGAGCAAGAGGTGTTTAAAAGGGTGAAATGGTGGTACAAAGAAAGATCAAAGCAGTGTCCTGAAACACAACAATGTACAGTTGTATAGTGAGGTGTGCATTGAGATTAAAATTAGGGAATATTAGAAGAATGGTTTGAATTCAAAGAGGTTTGAATGTTAAATGAGAAATAAACTAACAGCCCCATACAGTTTGAGGATTAGAAGTAAAATGTCTAGATTCCCAACAGCCTGTCATATCTACAACATGGCTAAAGTCATGTTTAGCCTCAAAAGGGAAAGCAACACCAAAAAGAACAATCTGGTATCAGTTCCATAGTTCAGAACAACATAAAAACTTTAAAACATGCCTTGGGTCTATAAGTAAAAGAACAAGAACAAGGTAAGATAAAATGGAATAAACATAAAAAGAGTTCACCTGTATGGCCAATTGCTGTCATCCTGCCTTTTCACCAAAAACAAATTTTAATTTTGTTGAGAATTACATAGAGAGTGTCTTGTAATGTATGAATTATTCACTTTGCAAAATTCATTAAAGTTTGTTATAGATTTATTATGGAGTCTTGGGTGACATAAAACCTTTATGATTACAATCAAAAGTACGGCTTAATACCATATGCATTAAAATAATTTGCATTTTGTTCAGTCTTACAGGCTACCTGTGTGTCTTATAGTATAATCTTTTGGCATGCAAAATTCATTAACGTTTGTTATAGATATGAGAGTATTAAGTGACAAAACCTTTATGATTACTGACATAAGTCTGGCTTAGTACCATATACATTAATAAATCATTTACTGGACAATATTTGCACATTTTGCCTCACGGTATTAATTAACTATTTTTTGACACTGGTTCTTCTTATGTTACTTTACATAACTGAATAAGTTAAATATTATTGAAGGACATCCAGATGTGAAATGTCATAATGGAAACACTTACACTGTACATATAGAATAAAAATGTAGATGTTGCTAGTTAGTTGTTAGTCATTACAAACAGATGCAACATTTGCTCATTTATATTAATATTACTTAGGATAAGCAGCTGGCACACTATAGCTTGGTATGAGATGAAACATTGGATGATGTCGGAGAAAATGTTCATTAATACTCGCCCTTTAACTTTTATGGTTTGATACTGGGTGCTATTAATACTGTTAATTATGCAAATATGTATTTTTATTAATACTTCTGTCAGCATGTCAAAAATGACACAGAAAGCAATTGCGAGTTGTTGTTTGTTTGTCTTTTCAGCTTTTCCCGATAAGGGGTCGTCACAGCAGAACTCCAGTCCACTAACTGGCAGTAGATTTTTTATGGTGCCGAGTTGCCAGCCCGACGCCCAACCTTCAGCGAAGGCACGCCCATTCATGCATGTCTTTCGGAGGCCACTCAACCGCGGGGAGGACATGCAGACTCCACACAGAAGGCACTCCCTGCACACTAGCTGAGAATCGAATGGGAGAACCTCTTGCTGTGAGGCAACAATGCAACCGCTGTACCACCGCAGCAACAATAAAGCAATTGCTAGTAATATTATGAAATTATCTGTTTGAAAGTACTACTCATATTATGATTTTCAAGATATGGAAAGTTATTTGTGAAAATGTACAGAAAATATAACATTAGAGTAATACTGATAGAAAACATTTGAATGGATTGAATTGTATCAGTATAAACAAAATATTTTACTGAGCACTACTGTGTTTTTAGTTTTCTAGGAGCATTTACTGTTCATAATATATTTACATTTGTTTGTCTTCTGCTTTTTTAAACAGCTCAGGAATATAAAATATATTTAGGATACTGTTATGTAACCTTTGCCTAGTTTCTGGGTATGCATGAAGTAAAACACTTTGCCTGACTTGCATGTCCAAGTTGTTTCCAGAATTAGAGCTATGGATTCATTGTCTTGAAACTAATGTACATTTTAGCTGATATTCTCAAAACAGGTAATGCCATATAATGAAATTATACTCAGTCTCACTATCCAAGTGTTAATGATTTTAGCAGTGATTTCATCATTGCCATGAGTATTTGTAATAACCTCTCTTTTGCCATAGAGACAAATGCTTTCTGATATAGTTAACACTTTTAAACATTGGTTACATCTATTGATATATGTAACGTTCACTTTTCAAGTTACACAGTTCAATCTCTTTCTTTTCATAGTGGCTAAAGCTTTTTATCCCAGCTTGGAGTTGATGAGCAAAGTAACTCCCAGCTGGGCTATGATTGCATTTCTGGATTATTTCTCCTGCTCCAATTAACACTCTTTCCTAGATCTTATGGACCATACTGGCTATAGTCATGCTGGATCTTTTATTTATCTCTGTACATTTACCAGACTGCTTATTCTAGGGGAATGGTTCTATTACCTCAAACCTTACAAATGCCTTTGTATGTCTTTTTAACATTTTCTCATTAAAGTATAGCCTTTTTTTAACAAAAAAGTGTAACAAACCCTAAGTATGTATGTCTTATGGCAGTCCTGCAAGCTAAACTTGAGCAGTATATAGACCAAGAACTGCCAGATGTACAAGCTGGTTTTAAAAGGGGCAGGGGAGCAGAGATCACACTGCTAATATGTACTGGATAATACAAAAAGCACAGCAGTTCCAGAAGAATATTTTCTTCTGCTTTATTGACTTCTTTAAAGCATTTGACTGAGTGCAGCATAACAAACTTCGTCAAGTGCTTAGAGAAACAGAGATACCAAGTCACCTTATTTGCTTCCTGAGGAATCTGTATGCAGGAAAAAAAGCAGAAGTGAGAACTGAATATGAAATAACTAACTGGTTTAAGACTGGGAAAGGAGCAAACAGGGCTGTAAATTGTCACAATATGTATTCATTTTGCTGAATGTACTATGCCAAATGTTAGGACAGACTATTCAGATGATGGGATCAAAATTGTTGAGAGATAGCCTCAGATACTGGCTGAAATGAAGAAGAGATGAAGAACATATTAATGAAGTTGAAAGGACAAAGTGGCAAAGGTGTTCTGTTGTCATCATAAAACATAAGTTGTTGTGTCTTTCAGCTTTTCCCAGTTAGGGGTCACCAGAGCGGAACTCCGGTCTGCTAATGATTGGCAATAGATTTTTACGTGCTAAGTTGCCGGCCCTGACGCACAACCTTCAATGAAGGTACGCCCATTCACGCATGTCTCCACACAGAAGACGCTCTAGCTGAGAATTGAACAGGACAACGTCTTACTGTGAGGCGACAACGCTACTACAGCACCACCATAAAACGTAAGTAAATAAATAAATTATGCCATCTAGCCCTATCACTTGTTTGCATATAGATGGTGTAGAAGTGGAGACAGTAACAAATTTTATTTTCCTGGGCTCAAAGATCTCTGCAGATGCTGGTTGCAGCCACAAAATAAATGGTTGCTTTCTGAATGGAAAGCTATGACAAATCTAGAAAAGACTTTAAATAACAAAGGCATCAGATTGTCAACAAAAGTCTCTGTAGTCAAAATTTTGGTTTCCCCCAGTAATAATATAATGCTGTAAGAGCTAAACTTTAAGCAAAGCTAAGGAACTGGAAAATGGATGCTTTAGAACTGTGGTGTTGGAGAAAATGTTTGAAAACTTCATTGACTGCAACAAGATCAAACCAATTAATAATTAAGAAAATAAATCCAGACTGTTCACTGGAACACCTGATAGTAAAATGAAACTTCAAATACTTTAGCCATATAATGCAAGGACAAGGATCACTAGACAATCAAAGGTAAAAGAAGAAGAAGGCAGTGGATGCTATGTGGATGGAGAGCATTACTGAAGTAGTAAATCTGAATTTGCAAGAACTTTAAGAAGCAGTTCTTTACAGGTAGGCTTAGTGTGCTAACATCCTTGATAGCACAAAATGTCAAATTTGATTAAATGACTAAACATCATCTTATGGCAATCATATTTTTAAATGTTTATGGAAAGTTCCAGTCCTCTCTGTTGTTATGGGGGAGTGCATAATGAATCTGTCTCTTGATCAGGTTTTATTTACATGCTGTTGAAGATTTTAAGTCCCTGGTTCTAGTATTAAGCAGAAGGATTTTCTGACTACTGTTGACACATGATGATCTGAAGAGAGGAAATGATCGACCCATTATCCAAGGTCCCAAACAATATTTTCATTTTGAAATGGGATATTGTCTATGCTTTATGCTGAAGAGATGGATTGTCTACCAAATGTGACAATATTGCACATTTTGCATTTAATTTATGCCCATTTTAGGGGATAGCATAAAAAGGGATTTTTTTGCTTGTGCCATGCAGGACATTTCCCTGAGGGCTCTCTACCACTGCCCAAGTGTCCCATTTCCTTTGGTGAAAAGGGAGATAGGTATTCTACACTAGGTGACAGTCCATTCATTTCTGCCCAGGACCCTCCATTAGCCCTCTGTTTTCCAGCAAAAGTCTAGTAGTAGGGCGAGCGTAGCTTGTTGTTCCTGAAGATAGCATCCTTTCACCGTGGGAGCAACACCATTGGTGGAACCTCTGAGTTGACAGCTGCTGTCTCCCAAGTAGAGGCATGCTTGTGCATACTAGTCTCAGAACTCCACTGGGTAAACAGTTGCTGCTCTCCCAGATGTCACTATGTGGCGAGCTACAGCCACCTACCTCTCCTTAGGATGAGTGAGCTGACAATGGCTATTCACTCTCGTCCTTCCTAGCCAGCTGCTACAAGTCACTGAGCTGCTAGTTGAACTCAAGTTAAGTGCAACATAATCAGGGCTTTATCCCTGTACATCATGGATCTGATGACATTAAAAGGGTTTGGTTTCTAAGTCAAAGATCATTTCAGTGAAAGAGGATATTTAAGGTAGAAATAAAGAGAGCATCAGCATTAATATTAACATTAACACTGATGTTCCTGTTCTGATACTCAGTTTTTCAAGAGAAATAAAAAACATATTTTTGGCTTTAAGCAATAGTACAAATGACTAGCGCATAGGTCATCACTCTCTGTACTTTGCTGACATCCTAGGCAGACATCTCAACCATTTAGTGCAAGAAATTTGGACAAAGCCAAAAATAATGGTGGGTTGGTCCAAATGTCCAAAATCAGGGACAGATTTTTAACATTGCTTTTAAAAACTTAAAAGGCTGCTAAAACGACGGTTTTTGTGCTAATATGCATTTCCTGAAGGACATGAAGTCTGAAACTCAAACATCTGTCATTATTTAGTGATGTTGAGAGGTGTGATCTCATGTTAGAAATGAGCCTGGATCTTTCAGATTGACATTTATTGGCTAGAATGAGTAAGTGTAATGCCGTCTTCCAACTCCAGGAAAGGTCTGTGTTAGCACATTGTTGTCACCAGCACTGCAGTCATACATTCTGAAGGACTAGCAGTGGTACAACTAGCACTGCAGTCGTACATTCTGAAGGACTAGTGATAGTACCACCAACACTGCAGTCGTACATTCTGAAGGACTAGCGGTAGTACCACCAGCACTCCAGTTGTACATTCTGAAGGACTAGCGGTAGTACCACCAGCACTCCAGTTGTACATTCTGAAGGACTAGCGGTAGTACCACCAGCACTGCAGTTGTACATTATGAAGGACTAGCGGTAGTACCACCAGCACTGCAGTTGTACATTTTGAAGGACTAGCGGTAGTACCACCAGCACTGCAGTCATACGTTCTGAAGAACTATTGGTAGTACCACCAGCACTGCAGTTGTACATTCTGAAGGACTAGCAGTAGTACCACCAGCACTGCAGTTGTACATTCTGAAGGACTAGCAGTAGTACCACCAGCACTGCAGTTGTACATTCTGAAGGACTAGCGGTAGTACCACCAGCACTGCAGTTGTACATTATAAAGGACTAGCGGTAGTACCACCAGCACTGCAGTTGTACATTCTGAAGAACTAGCAGTAGTACCACCAGCACTGCAGTTGTACATTCTGAAGAACTAGCAGTAGTATCCTGCTGTTACTGTGTGCTCAGACACATATATGATGACATGGTGTGGCTCCCAGTAATGGCTACTAGTGTGGGCAAGCAAGAACAGGTCTGAGCTTTTAATGTAGACATTACACAACACCAACCACAACAATGACTGCAAAAGTAAAAGTATTGTGCTGTGTGCTCCACAGTAATTATTTGATTATTTGATTATGCACTTTGTGTATACACTAAGAACAATCTTATAATGTATGTCATAGTAGCAAGTGAGTTGTTTTACCATATTCAAGCTCTCTCTCTCCCTATGTGTGTATATATATATATATATATATATTTATATACACTGGCACACACAGCACCACTTACATACACACACGAAATGTCTATATACATTGTCATTTTCAAATACTAACAATGCATACATACATAAACACACACACACACACACACACACACACACACGCACGCACGCACGCGCGCGTGCACACACACACACACACACACACACACACACACACACAAACACTCACACACAGGCTGCATTCATTGTCATCTTCATATAAGAAACAAATAAATTTACATAGCACTTCTGTGCAAACTGACACAAGCACACCATCCACTTCTGTTGTTTGCTAAATTGAAACCAGACTACTCACCAATTCATTCTTTATCTATTCCTGATATCTTAGACTATATCAAATGGAAAACTAAAATAGCCAGGCTGAAAACTAAAATATATTTTAATACACTCACTTATATTAAATTGGCAGCTATTTTTGCATCCCATTTAAGTATATGAATTTGTCAAAATGTAATCAATTTATATTTTTCAAGCTTGGCAACATAATACTACGTTGATATTGATAGTTGTTAGTATGGAAAACACTTAGACATCTAAGAAAGCACAGCTGTATCAGAAAACAACTGTGTTCTAGTCAGTAATATTCATAGAAATATCTAAGCAGTTCAGAAGGCCACTAAGAACCACACTCCAAAGACGCCTGGAAATATGTATATACAACTTTTATTTTCACATAATGAAATGTGAAAATGTGAGATGTGAAAATACAAGTTGCATATACATATTTTTGGGCGTCTTTGGAGTGTGGTTCTTCACGGCCTTCCGTACTGCTTAGATTTTGTTCTGGTTTAAGTGTTGAAGGCTGTTTCCCTAATCTCTTACTGGATTCATAGAAATATAAAATGTTTATACTGGAATGCATAATATGGAGAATATTCTAACTAATATGTTTATGAAACCTACTTTTCAATGAAAGTGACATAACTCTAACTGTATTATTACATTTACCTTAACCTACTTTTTCAGGGTACAAGCTGTACAAGAAACATTCTAATTTTGTATTCTTAACCCTTAGTTTGAGATAACAATGAGAGAATGCTTCACCATTAAAATTCTAGACTTCAGCATTAATCTGGTTTGGCATCACAATAAAAAAGTCACATTTAAGCATCCTACAGAGTCCCCCCACACACACACATATACACACACATTTGTTTCATTTGGATGTTTAATGACTGTGTCTGAGATGTAGGATACTTTTTCAAGAGCGTCATTCCCATGACCAAGAGTCCACATTTTGACAATTTATATTTTTATAGCTCTCCACTTTCTGGTTAAGGATTAGTGTTATGGTGGCATCATATGACAAAAAGTTTCTGACAACAGACAATGTTCTGTATGCAGTTAATAATCTGTGACAGAGCAGGCTTAATATCAGTTTTTGTATTTTCACACTTTTTCACTCTATTTCATTACTTTTACTGACTGGGTTAACCATATGACTTATTTTCGGGGGTGACAAAGTAATATTTATAGCAGTATAAATGTGCCCACAGCACTGAAGAATTCCCCTTCTCATTTTCAGGAGAAATGTTCTTAAAAGAAAAAAGTTCTGATGACCACAAAAAGGGAAATTATATGAAAGAAGAAATGTGTTTATGCTTTGAGTAAAGGAGAATTAGCAGGATATATGCCAATTTTACCTTTGTTGTTTTGCACATTTTTTTAAATATTTTTAAGCAATTTTTATTTTTTTTTCAACAAAAATCAAACAAACTATTGACAATATTTACAAAGATAATGAAACACTGGTAACTAATCTAAATACTAAGCTACAAAAAATATAGATTTTTTTTAAAGAGCTATATACACACACACACACACACACACACACACACACACACACACACACACACACACACACACACACACACACACACATATACACATAAATACGTGTACCCTCTTCAGTACTTGTCAGTGATGTCTGTACCCTACCTTAGATGTCACTTTAACACCTGAGTATTTTGCCTGCTTATGAGCTTGCTGTGTTTGTTTTTAGATATTTATAAAGTTTTTTTAAAAAAATATCAGTAAATTTTTGAAGTGTAGGTGTGATTATTAGTTAGCTTTTTTTTTTTTGTTTTGCTTTTCTGTGGAGACTGTAAATATTTAGTGATTAGTTACTCCGCTAAAAGAAATGCAGATTAATTGAGGCCAGAGGAGGGCAAGAAAGAGAGAGAGAGAGAGAGAGACATTGGGAAGGAAAAGCATCAAAGAGGCAACCAGGGACTTTAAAACAGAGAAGGCCATTTCCTTACAGATGACTTACAGAAACAAGGATAGACAGTTTCTGAAGTACCAAAATTCCTCTCACCAATGTGTGTGTGTACTGTGGAAAGATACGGGTATGCCATAACTTTCAGTTGTGCCTACATAGATGGCATACAAAGACCTTCAAAAGTATATGGCTTCTGGTCCATTTTCTGCTAGAGGAAGAGGTACTTCCTTTCAGATGACTACCAAAAACAGGAATACACAGTTATCTACCAAAATTCTGCTCAATGACATTAATGCTGCCTAAAAACAACAGCATATAACTAGTTTCATCATTATCTATGCTTATGACATCTGTGATTATTTTGAATCCTGGCATTTTATGGTGGAGGATCCCAGCACATTTAGCCTTCAGATCCACTAGATCCACCTTTTCATCAGTTAGACTGACGCCACATTGTACAGCTGTTCTCTGATTATAACACTTTGCTGGAGGATATTTAATTTTCCTTAATTCGGGGACTCTTTCACATTGATGTCTTCCATCTAAAAACTGTACATTTTATGGAATAGTTCCTCTATAAAAAAAAAATATCAGGCTCTCAGATTTGATCCGAAGAGCACTTGCATTTTATCATTTTTCAAATCATTTCAAACGTCACTAGTCAGTCTCCAGATACGCAAGCAGTAATGAAGAGAGCAAAAAACGGATGGTGAGACATGTAAGGCATTTACTGATAGGATGTATTTACAACTCCCAGTAAAGGTCCTTTTTCTACTAACTTGCTTATTTAAAAAGAATCAAGAAATATAAGTAAATACGGTAAAGTGAACGCACTCGGTATATACAACATTCTGTATGCAGTTCATAATTTGTTTTGGTGTTAACATCATTTAGCACATGCGGTTCTGGATCAGAATTCTGTTAGAAACATCTCGAATGCTGTATAGTATTTATGAGTTAGCAGTACTGTTGACAAGTTAGGAAAGAATAGTGGCTATTGTGGATAATTTCATTCAACTGTAAACTGGTTAAGCTCACTAGACAGAAGCTTTTTTCAAGGCATTCCTAGGGTATGTAAAGGGCTACTGCCAGTGGTAAGCTTTTACTTGGCCATTTTCCTCAGGTGGTAGCCCTTTCCAGTTCAGAGATAGACCCTCTGAAATGATTCTATATGGTCTGCAGAATCTCCACAGTGGGCTTTCTCCTCAACTGAGCTACATGCTAATGAAGAATTCTGGGGGAGCAGCCTATGCTAATTAGCCATGTGGTCAGAAATGCCTGCAGTGAGGCATTTTTGCAGCCAAATGATTCAGAGAATCCCTTGGTTGTGTGTGCTAGCAGAGTCATCAGAGTTAGTTAACTGCTCAGACTTTCACATTCCCTCATTAATGTTTCAGGTAAGTGACAAGGTATTTTTAACTGACAGGTAGTGCTGGAAACATGTGCATGCATGTGTGAGTGCGTGTCTGTGTGTGCGTGTGTGTGTGTGTGTGTGTGTGTGTGTGTGTGTGTGTGTGTGTGTGTGTGTGTGTGTGTGTGTGTGTGTGTGTGTGTGTGTGTGTGTGTGTGTTTTTGTGTGTGAGAGGCAGTGTGTCTACCTGGGAGTCTTATTGAGGGGTTTGTTAGGGGATAGATAGGGTAGAGGTATGTGTTTGTCCATATATGTCTGTGTTTGGGTGAATGGATGAGTGCTTCTGTGAATGTGTTCAGGTAAGGGGGTCATTGATGAGTATATTTCTGTGTGTATGTGTGTTTGTGTGTGTGTGTGTGTGTGTGTGTGTGTGTGTGTGTGTGTGTGTGTGTGTGTGTGTGTGTGTGTGTGTGTCCACACGCGCATGCGTGTGTGTTTGCTTCTGTGGAAGCTGTCATACCTGTAACCTTCCCCAGACTAAACAGCAAATCATGCAATACCTGGTCTGGTAGTTTAGCATTTGTGTTAAGACTGCAAGATACTAAAAAGCTTAATCCTATCCTTCAGAGTTTAATTATCTGAGCCTCCATTTGTCAGTTGTGTGATTCCGAACAAGTTATCTAATCAGACTGTGCTCTGTGTGGACCAGATCCAGTCATTGCATGTGATCATGCAGCTTTAGTATAAGGTGTGTACAACCTTTACTTGTGAAATAGTGTGTGTTGGGGGGAGTTAGACACCACAGAATTTTAATATAACCAGAAGTCTCTTAGAAATTTAATAGAACAACAAGAGGTTTGGATGTTCAAAATACATGTGAAGGGAGACATTAGACACCATGGACATTATTTAATATAATGCTTATTATCATAATCTTCATCCCCCCATTTCCCATTTTCTACATGTGGTTTGGGTGCCGTGTGAACTGTTGCTACCTCTCTCCTAACTTTTTTAAGAGTTATGCTTGACTGTTGCAGGTCTTCTCTCACACGTTCTATCCATCCGTCTTGTTGCTGGACATCTTTTGCTTGCATTGGTGGTTCAGTGGCAGAATTCTTCTTTCCCATGCAGGAGACCCGGGTTCAGTTCCCAGCCAATGCATCATCTCATTTTAGAATGGCGCAGTCGTGCAGCAGTAGCATTGTCGCCTGACAGCAAGAGGTTCTCCCGTTTGATTCTCAGCTGGGGTGACTTCTGTGCAAAGTCTGCATGTCCTCCCTGCATTTGTATGGGTTTCCTCCAGGTGCTCCACTTTCCTCCCACAATTCAAAGACGTGTCTGGAGCATTTCTCCCTGGGCCTCCACTGAAAACTGGCTTTGTTCCAAGTCGGACTTTCCTGGTCAACAAATGTTAAATAAAATTAATCAACAAATTTTT
This sequence comes from Protopterus annectens, assembly GCF_019279795.1. Taxonomy (NCBI): domain Eukaryota; kingdom Metazoa; phylum Chordata; order Ceratodontiformes; family Protopteridae; genus Protopterus; species Protopterus annectens. Next base: position 1,297,609,264 of record NC_056725.1, on the reverse strand, counting down.
GTTTCTTCTTGCCCCTTACAAATCCTCTTCATCAAATTATTTTCTGCCTCCCTGTATGTGTACCTGAACCACCGTAATTTGCTCTCTTTGACATTCTCTGCAATTGGAGATAGTATGGCTTCTGCTCTGATGTCATAATTTCCTCATCTTTTCCATGATTTGCATCCTACCATCCAACTCCCTTAACTGCTCTGCCTTCACTCCTCAGTCTTCTGTGTCATACAGAAGTACGGATTGCACCACTGTTTTGTACACCTAACTTTCTTTCTTAGGCATTCTTCTGTCACACACTACCCTTGATACTCTGTACCATTTGTCTGCAACCCCTCTGATTCTGTCTTTTACTTCCTCATTCAGACTTCCCTTCTCTTCAGCCATGCCTTCCAGATTCTTGAAGCTGTTAACCTGCTTACTTCTATCACGGTTTTCAGCTTCTCCTTATTTCCTCCATTTGCCGATATAACAATTGTCTACTGCGGGCTGGATTCAATAAAGCCTACATTAAGGAACTGTTGTACTGAGAAACAGACAACACAAGCATAGCACATACCTTCTTCCTCCTAATTTTAGTTTTCCTACTGATAATTTTACTGCCTTAAATATTGACAGGGATTCATAAAGGTTACCACAAAGTGTAGACTACATGTACACTTAGTGTAATCTTTCTGAGTGACTACAAAACAAAAAATGAGATAAAAATTTTATTGAATACATATCGTGTACACTAAGTGTACACTTAGTGTAGGCTTTATTGAATCTGGGGGCAGTTTCATCCCATGTGCCTTCAACTGTGCATTCCACTCCTTCTTCATTTACTGAAGTTCTTTTTCTGAGTCTACTTGTAATACCACATCATCTCTATACCACAGCTTTGTTGACCTGTCCCTTCTGACCTGTTTGCTGATGCAGTCTATCACCTGTATGAACAGCAATGGGCTGAGATCTGAACCCTGATGCACACCCACTCCCACTGGGAACCCCTCTGTGAGATGTACATAGCCAGCACTAATTCTACCAGTGTTTTTTTGGGATTTCAGGACTTTCCAAATCATATTTTTTGGAACCTTGTTCTATGCTTTCTTCAGATCTAGAAATACTCTGTTGGACTCTTTCTCAGTCTCTGTCTTCTTCAACTCTGTTTGTCTCAGTGCAAACATCTGTCTAGTTGATCTGAATCAAAACTGCTCAGCTCACATCTGACTTTCTACTTTTCTGGGTTTTTGTTTATCAATCACCATCCCCAGCACTTTCATGCAGTGTAACAGGAGTTTGCTACCTCTATACTACCCACAATTTTGATGTTTCTTCTCCAGTCATCTTAGATATGCCTTTCTCCGCCATACTGCTATGAGTATCTTCAGGATCCAGTTTTCCCCTAACTCGCCCTACATATTAATCATATCTATGTGACCTGTGAACCTGCTGCTTTCCCAGACTTCATTTTTATTGGTACTGTTCTTACTTCTAGGATGGGGTCTTCTTCCTCTTTCATCATAGGCTGTGTATAGGGCAGTACAGCTTCTGTAGAGTTTTCTTCATCCAGAACCTGCTGGAAGTATATCTGTCTCTGATGTTCTGAGGACTGATGAGCGGCTTGTTGCTGGAATCCCTTATAAATGGTGTCTTATGACTATCTTTTTATCTTTCTGTATTTGCCTTGCAGCTTAATAGAGTTTCTTTGTGCCATCTGCTGAGTCACTTCCCAGAAGCTGGTAGAGTACCTCTGATACCTTGTTCTTTGGTACTTAACTGTTCTCCTTTGAGTTAACCAACTAGTATTCATTCTTAGCCTGCTTTGACTTTCTCATTTTTTATTGCACTCCTTCTTTCTTTTGATAACTTCCTGGACTTCTGCATTCTACCACCACTTTCCTGTTGCACCTTATTTCCATACTGCCTCAGCTGTATATCTGTTCTGTAGTCCTCACATCCTGTTTTGAGGCACTACCATTCTTTTTCAACTCTACCTATTCCCTTTTAAACCTAAGATGCTACAGATCTTAGTATTGCCTTGAACTTGTGTGCTCTCTCTCCTGCCAACATCCAGGTTTTCAGCTAGTCACTGTTGGCCTAGTTGTTGCTGATTTTGGCCACCAGTGGTTTACGCTGTGGGCCAACTGTTTCACTGGGAATGACTCTACAATCTCTTGTTCTACCCTGATGTCCTTTCCTTACTAATAGGAAAACTACCCGAGTTGCATGCTGACTACTGTTGTATGTGATCTTTTCTGTCTTGCTGAAACATCAAGCCATTTGACAGGCAGAAGTCAAGAATGGCTTCTCCTTCTTTATTCCTGTTGCCTCTCCCATGTGGATTCAGGCAGTCTTCTTATCCTGTTCTATCTGTGCCAACATGGGCATTCGGATCGCTCATTATCAACACCAACTGATGTTGTCCTGCTTTATCTAGTAGAACCTGCAACTGCTGCCTGAATGCACTCTTTACCTCATCGTCACAACCTTGCTGTGGGGCATAGGTTGAGATTATGAATACTGCCTTATCTTTATACTGCAGTCTGACTGATATGAGTCTATTACTAATTTCAATGACATCCCTCACTCTGTTCAGAAGACTGTCCCTTCACCACAATTCCCACACCATTTCTAGTCTGTCCTCCCCTTGAGTAGTAGATTCTTGATCCCAAACTAAGTGACTGTGCTCCACTGTCCTTCCATTTTGTCTACTGGATACACAGGCTGTCCAGAATTCCTCCTTATCATTTTGTCATCTTCTCCCAAACTGCATTCTGTCAGTAAATCTACATTTGGTGCTGCAATCCTAAGTTCATGTTTGTGACGGTGACTGGTAAATATATCCACTTTTTGGTCAACAGAGCCATCCAGGTAAACCACGCTAGACAATGGCATAATGGCCAGCTAGTAGGTTACTGACACAGGGGCCATTATGGTGGGCACACACTGGCCAATAAAGGCACACAGACCTCTCCCACCATTAGCATGGATCCCTAGCATGGGTCAAAGTAGGCCAGGTCCTGAATCCACTTATCACTGGTAAATACTCATGTCCATTTTTAGTGACATTAGTCAACATAACCAAATCACCAAGAGACAGCTTTTACACCAAGTGGCTAGCCCTGACACAGTGTGCAGTCTGTGAGCTGTGCTCTCCTATCTAGGAGAACTGCAAATCATGGTTAATACCTAAAGTGGTTGGTCTACACAACTCTACCCCAATAGGGGCTACTTGGAATGCTTCTCCCCACAACTCCATTCCATTTTTAGGTGTGTTTTTTTGTAGATGGTTGAAAGCCAAGCAGGTTCACACCACTGGGTGGCTCTAGACGATTGTCACTGTTGAAGTGACACCCCAACCCCATATGCAAAAATGGGGAAAGGGATTTTATATATATATATATATATATATATATATATATATATATATATATATATATATATATATATATATATATATAAATGTGTATATATAAGTGGATGTCAAAAGCTCAAGTTTTCAGAAAGTTGAAATTCATATTGTCAAGATGATATTAATACGTTTCTACCTTTTATCTCTGTGTTTGCAGGGGGGGATTGCCCCCCTGCACCCCCTGTACCCCCTGCATATTATATATACCAACTACGAGATTGCACTACAGTGGGGAAAAGAGTAAATTCCCTAATCTGCACAGTACAGTAATTTCCATTCAAAAGCTCTGAATTTTCAGAAACTCAATCATATTGTCTCGATAGTATGAATTTTGAGTTTCTAACTGAAGACTTGAGCTTCTGATATGGATCCATCCTCTTCCATCTCCTAAAAGATCTATGGTTTGGACTGGTGACAAATGTGTTTACTGATCAGGGGCTTGCATAATGGTTACGTTTTTAACTACATTGACACAAGGTAAAGGGTTTGATTCTGAGATCTGGTTATTTGGGAATCATGGCTAACCTCACAAAGGCCCCAGGAGGTTGCTAGTCTAGTAATCACTTATGAACTTGCCAGAAAGAAAAAGTTATTCTTTAAAATTACCTCAAAAGTCTGCAATTCTGCCTTTACTTTAGCATCTGTAATCACCCACCACCGCGAAATTTTACAGACACCCTTCTGTCTCACTGCAGTTCTATAGCTTAATGTAAATGTTTACACCTAACTCTCCCTAAATATCATCCGCCTTATATATATATATATATATATATATATATATATATATATATATATATATATACACACACACACACACACACACACACACACACACACACACACACACACACACACACACATATACTCCTATCTGAAACATCCCTGTAGCATTCAATGATTTCTTTGTCCTGTTGTTTAAAATTTAGTATCATTACTACTACTCACCAAGAATGATACCATGGTTTAAAGAAAAAGTTATCAATTTCAACAACTGGCTAAGCTTCTGGTGTCATTCAAAGGGGATCCATGTCTGTCCACCAGGGATGTCATGCTCGACAAGCCAAGCTGCTTCGCTAGACACGGCTTGCACCTGTCACCCTTAGGCTTTTGAATACTGGCCAAGGCTCTTGCCACCCTCATAGTGCCTTTTTTAGGCAAGGCTCAAAAGACAAACCCAATGCCGTAAATAGCACAAGTAACAAAAAACTGAAGGTAATGCTGCTCAATGTCAGATGTGTAAACTTCAAAATGCATGCACTCGAGGCACTCCTCAGTATGGAGAAAATCGATATATGTGCAGTAACAGAAACCTGGTTTAAGGCTCCAGAGAGCAGCCCAGCACTACCAGGCTACAACTCATACCATACATTTCAGCCACAGAACCTGGATTGATACAAAAGGCGGGGGCGTATCCATATTCATCAAGGATACCCACACCTCCAGGTTAGTGGCACAGCACGATGCTTCAGAGATCATCCACGTGCAACTAACAATGGACAAAAATGCAATTCAAATTGTAGCTTGCTACAGATCACCCACCATGTCCCAGGACCCCCATTCCATGTTTCTGGAAACACTGGGAAACATAAAGGTCCTACCAAACACCCTGATATTGGGTGATTTGAACTACCCAAACATTAACTGGGAGAACTACTCAAGTACTAACTCCCTTGCCCAAAATTTCCTATAATTTATAAACTCAAACGCCCTGGATCAACTGGTCAACACCCCCACCAGAGGTGACAACATATTGGACCTGGTCATCACTGGAGGTCAACCCCTCGCTGGTTAGATCTGACCATAAACTAATCACTCTGGATATCCACATTCTGCCCCCAACCCCAGTCAAGGAAACCACTGTGAAAAACATTTCAAAAGCAAACTTCATGTTACTTAAGACCGAGGTGAAAAGTTTCAAAGCCCCCATGCTAAAGGATAATGCTGCCCAAGCTGCAAAATCCTTTACTAATGCACTCTATGGGCACCTACAAGAATGCATGGATCGTGCTATCCCAAGCAAAACCAAGACTCACTCCTCCAAGAAAAGGAAACCTTTCTGGTGGACCCCTGCCATAAGCAAGCTATACAATAGAAGGAGGAAACTAGCACAGAAAAGAGTAAAATCCCAAGAAGGGAAGACATCCCTAATCAGTATCAGCAAGAAACTCTGCTCCCTCATAAAATCAACCAAGGCTAGCAGTGAAAGAAAAATTGCCAAGGACTCCAAAGATAACCACAAGGCATTCTTAAGCTATGTCAAGAATCTAAGTGGCAATTCTTAGATCAGTAAGTGCAGAATGACACAAAATACACTGAACCGACTGATATCACCAACATCCTGGCAGACAGGTTCAGTGCAAACTTCACCCCCCTCTCACCCCCAAAAGGGCCCATAACCATACCATAAGAATGTAGTGCCCCTGAAATCACAGACACTCAGGTTAAAACAGCCCTCTCCAAAGCCAAAAACACAGCATCAATGGGACCGGATGGTGTCCCAGGCTGTGTCCTACACGAGCTCAAAGATGAACTAACCCCACACCTAAACACACTGTTCAAACTCAGCCTCTCCACAGACTACATGCCCATAGAGTGGCGCACAGCAACAGTTATTCTGCTCCACAAAGGTGGAGCCACAAGAGTCCCCAGGAACTATCACCCTATAAGCCTGACTAGCTTGGTCTGCAAGGCTATGGAGTGCATCATCATGGATCTCATTAACAGAGACATTGGGAACCTCCAAACACTGGACCCTACCCAGTTCAGCTTTGTTAAGGGCAGATAATGCCTCCTAAATCTGGTGGACGTCTTTGAGACAGTTACCAAGGCTATAGACAAGGGAAAGGTGGTCCACTCAGCCTACCTAGACCTTGCAAAGGCCCTCAACACCATTCCCCATTCTGATATTATAGACAAGCTCACCAGCCTGAAAATAAACCCCTACATCACAAGATGGGTTGCCAACTGGCTCACGGACAGAACCCACATGGTAAGAGTTGCGGGAGCTAGGTATGACTCTAAACCGGTTACATGTGGCATTCCCCAGGGTTCAGTCCTAGGACGCCTCCTGTTCGACATATACTTCTCAGAGGTACAGGCAAGTACAGGAGAACTATGGCTGACCAAGTTTGCAGACGACTGCAAACTAGGGGCTATAATTGACTCTCCGGTTGATACAGACATCTTCCAAAAGGGTCATACTGAGACAGATACCTGGTGTCAAAACCATGGCCTCAAGCTAAATGCCAAAAAGTGCATAGTCATCCCCTCTGGAAAAAACAAAGTACCCACAAACTACCACATAAGTGGTAGTCCCCTAAATATGGAAGACGCAATAAGGGATGTGGGGAGCCAAGTACATTGTAATCTTTCCTTTGATAATCACATTGCCAAAGTGGTTAGAAAATCCTTCTATGTGGCCCACCTAATCATAAAAGGGTTTGCATCCAGATCAAAAGAAGTCATTGTGCCCCTCTACTCATCACTCATCAGACCCATCATAGAGTGCAATTCCCCGTTTGGGATGTACCTTACAAGACACCTGCAACAGCTGGAAAGACCACAGAAGTACCTCACCAAGAGGATCACTGGCCTCAAACAGATGCCCTATGCAGCTCAACTGAAGAAACTCCAGCTGTACTCAGTTGCATACCACCTACTCAGAAGTGATCTCTGCCTGACATGCAAGGCCATGTCCAACCCAGAATTGATGGACATGCACCACCTAAAGAAAACCATATCCCCTCGAGCCACATGCTCTAGGGATCTAAACCTCACCACAACAATAAATAGGATGTGCTGGAGGGATAGATTCCTAACTCAGAGACTTCCCATGCTTTGGAACAAGATTCCAATCTACATTAGGCAGAGCTCCTCACTAACACTCTTCAAGAGAAACCTTGACGAGTGGATGGGAAACAGAAAGTTTACCCCGGGGATCACTTCAATGGCTCTGCTGGACAGAGGCACAGGAACTAATCTAAGGAGGTGGCGAAAGCCAACACATTCTGGCTAGGCTTATAAATGCCTTTGGGCAGATAGCCTAGTACCTACCTATGAACCTATTATGTTATTTAATTTTAACCTCATTATTGCTATGTGTTTACTTTACCACTGTTTTTGTTGTTTATCCTTACACTCTATTTGTAATATATTGCCAGTTTTTATTTGTAATTAGTCATGCCAGTGGCATAGAAGGATAAAATCCTGACTATGACCTAGGTGATCTGAGTTCATTTAGTGGCTTGGGAGCTTGACTGCTCAGGTAGGAAGGGGTGCCTATTCTGGGAGGGGGAAGATAGTGTTGGCATTGCCACAGAGGAGCTGTTTGGAGGCTGGAGCTCAGAAAGAAGATGCAGGCTAGGGTTAGGAGGACATGTGCCAGTTTAGCTATTCTCCCATCGCCTACTGAGCCCAACAGTGATGTTAGTACATAAGGGAGGACGACAGCCTAAAGAAAAAATACTGCTCCCCCTGCAGATGACAGCACTACTCTTGGATGCTCAACTCTCATATCCAGGACTAGTATAAGTAAAACACCCTGTAAGCTGAGTCCATGATCCTACTGAATGAATGAGTTATTACAGCAGTGGCAGAAGGCAGGTTATTATTAGCTGAGATACTTTTAATAGCTAAGATCAAATTTTCATCTTCATTGCCCACGTACTCTTAATGTAGCATTATACAAAACATCACACAATATAACTTTCTAGTTTATTTATTTAAATATTTATTTTGCCCACTTTCCAGTTTATTTACTTTCCCAAGTATGGACTGTCATATGCCTTCACAACATGTGGTACTTTCTGTTATACAGCCACATGGTGATTCATTGTATATACACAGGTAAGAGCTGCCTACAGATTTGCCTCATGTAAGGTGGCTATACTTATCTCAGATCTTTACGGGGTTAGTTATGTTTCTTCCTTTTTTTAAATGATTGTTTAATCTTTTTAATATTTTTTAAATAAATTCTAATATAGTCATCATCATGTGTAGAAACCAGCTCTTAGTAAAGCAGATAATCCGCAAATCACACTTAACAATATAATGAAAAACTACTACTCAGCATCTCTAAAAAGAGTGGTTAAAATAACAGGAATCAGTCTTTCCTGGATTTGAATGTTAACAATTACAGGGGTTCCTCTACCAATGACTATGTCAATAACAAGTACAAATGGAAAATCACGTGGATATACGGGGGAACTGAGAAAAACTTCTTATGTCACAAGATATTAAAAATTACAACTGCTGTAACAAGAGGAAAACATGCAGGTGACATGACCCTACTGTAAGAAAGTCTATATACTCTGTTTAGATGAATTGTATACTCAGCAGTGCAGCTAGACTGGTGAAGATTAGCCCAGCACCACATTATTTAATACTCCATTCTTCAGTGAAAGACCAGTAGAGCCTGAGAGCTTTTCTGCAGTGCATTGACTCTTGTTTGTGGTAAAACAGTAAGACAGTCAGATCATTAGTATACTGCACTGACGTTTGTCCAAGAAGAAACAATGACCTAGTGAGGTCCACTTCACAGAGAAACAGTGAGAGTGTTGAGACTTGCTATGCATTCTGACTTCCATTCAAGGTAAAACAATTTGCTACTGAGGCCTACTATAGTGTGCTGAGTCCCATTCAAAGATAAGCAGTGAGCCAGTGGGAGCTTTACTACAGTACATTTCCATCTGTTAAAGAAGCAGCAGCCAGTGAGTCCTATTGGAGTGCATGACTCATGTTCAAGGAAAACAATAAGTAAGCCAGTGAAAGGCTTTCTGTAAGGCACTGACTAGAGAGGTTGAAACAGTGATCCAGCAAACTTCACTAGGATGCATTGTCTCCTTTTCTGAGAGAAATAATGAGCTAGTGAGAGCCTTGCCACAGTAATCTGAGTCCTGCTGAAAGAGACTCAGCATGCTCTATGACAGTGTATCAATTCCTCTTCAAGGAAAACAGTGGGTCAGAAAGTCATACTACAGCATAGTACATGCTAGTAAAGAACCAGGGATCCAGTAAGGCCTAGTACAAGGCACTGACATCCTCTAGGAGAAGCAGTGAATAAGTTGGAACCTTACTACAGTACACAGACTTTTCTCAAGAGAATATAGTGAGCCTGTAAACCTTACTAAGTGTAGTAAGTGTACTGACTCAAACTCAAGGGGATACAATGAGCCAGGGAGAGCACCCCTGTTCATGGAGAAACATGAATTAATCTTTACCTTACTTCAGTGTGCTGACTCCTTTTCATGGAGAAACAGCAAAGGCAGAGAGAACTTTACCAATGTGTTATGACACATCTTCAAAGTAAGAGAGTGAGCCAGTGAAGCTTACTACATTGTTCTGTCTGCTGCTTATTGAGATTCAGTGAGCTGTATTAGTGTGTGCTGACTCCTATTCAGAGACACAGAGCCACTGATAGCTTCACTACAGGAAACTGACAGACAATCAGAGGGTGAGCCTTATATTAATGTGTTGACTCATGTTCAAGAAAAAAAACAGTGAAGCCTCCTTTTTCAGGAAAAAGCTGTGAGAAAGTGTGTCTTACCACAGTGTGCTCACTCCTAGTGAAAAAACTGAGACCAGCATTAACACACTGACTCCATTTCACAGAAAAACAGAATGACTCTCTGAGAGTCCTGCTACAGAGCAGTGACTCCTGTTCAAAGAGAAGCAGTGAACTGCCACTCCCCTCAATACAGTGCGCCACCTCCTACTCAACAGGATAAAATGAGCCATTGAGCCTTACTCCAATGTGCTGACTCCTACTAAATCTGAAACGAGCCAGTAGGAGCCTTGTTGCAGTTCCCTGACTTTTGTTCAACAACAACCTTGAGACAGTAGGCCTCAGTGTGCTCACTCCTGTTCAAGAAGAAACAGTGAGGTCATTGAGACTGCACTACAGCATGCTGAAATCTGTTCAAGATAAAATTATAAACCCATGAGCCTTTATAACAGTAGACAGACTCCTTTTAAAGAAATAAACAATCAAGTGAGCCTTACTGCAGAGCACAGACTTCTACTCAAGAACAAGTAGTAAACCAGCGAGAGCTTTGTTAAAGTGTTCTGACTCCCATTCAGGAAGAAATAATGAGCCAATTAGCTTTATTACAGTGCAGGGACAAATTTATGGAGAAAAAAACAGAGGCTAAGAGAATCTGCATACCTCAATCATATCTTAAGCATGGAAGCTCTTTAATCTCCTTGTGAGAAGTCTTTTAAGGGTCTTGAGACCAAATATATATATATATATATATATATATATATATATATATATATATATATAGCTATGTATATATATGCTGTAATTGTGTATGTATATATTTTCTTCCCCATACAAATATGTGTGTATATGTGCATATATATTCTGTGTACATATATGTATGTTTATATTTATATATATATATATATATATATATATATATATATATATATATATATATATTTATGTGTGTGAGCCCTTCATTTGTTCGAACTTTCAATGTTTGAAACTCATATGGCCGACACCATATGAGCGAATGTTTGAAAGGCCGACAAATGATAGCAGGAATCCCGCTACAATATGGGACTGGGAGATTCCCCTTTCCTACACTGTAGTGCAATCTCAGAGTGAGAATATTTAAGTAGTAGGGGGTGTGGAGGGTGCAGGGGGGGCTTGTCTCCCTGTATAACACATTTTTACTGTGTTTACAGCAGGTAGGTACATGGTGCTATTTCAGGATGTCGGTATTTCGGAATGTCGATCATATGGTGTTAGCCATATAAAAGTTGGCATTCTGAATGGTCAGCATTCTGAAGTAGACCTATATATATATATATATATATATATATATATATATATATATATATATATATATATATATATATATATATATATTATATGTGTGAGTATGTGTGATGATTCCTGATTCAGTTGACCTGGTTTCAGACTGTCATATTCAGTCAAATGTGACTTCTGTTGAATATTGCAGTAGTCAAACCTACTGTTCCTGATTTAGGAATTACAGAGGTGATTACTCTGTATTTATGGTTATGTGACCATGGATTTAGTGCAACTATGGATTTACTATATATAAGTAAAGGGTGTTGTTGTTATGACATTTTGCAGTAGTTTCTCAGGAAATATATGCTGGCAACATGCTGTACAGCTTCTGGTGTTTGTAGTATTATCACATTTCCTTCATACTAAGTTCCATGTACCAGTAATTAAATTATTTTGCAGTCATTTCCTCTGTCTCTCTCTCTCCTTGTATGGTGAAACTAAATTCTGACAGTGGATCAACATTAGCAACAAGCAGACTGGTTTCATGAGACCCTGCAGCTCTTAAGCTGAAATGTACTAGCTGAAATTTATATACTGTGGATGGAAAAGAAGATCATTCTTGGCAGTCTCAGGTCACTCTCTGTTTCAAAATGGGAGAAATATTCACAGTGGGTGGTGAGCTTCAACCTTGGTAAAATACTGTCTGGTGTATGTTCCTTCATAGACGTCTCTGTGGAAGAAGCTTCCTTATTTGATTGGTTAACAGTATTATTACAGTCTTAAAAGACCTTGTAGAATGGGTCTTTAATGGACCAATTTGGATGTCTAAAATCTTCTTGACTGGGTATCAGAGCTGATGGGTAGCTCTGGTTGTGCTGAATATTTAATGTTCGTTTTCATAAAAAAATCTGCACATCGGAACTTACTTCTCCAGTCTGACAGCTCCAAAGTGCAGAAGGTAGAAGCACAGTACACATAATCTAGGTAATGTGAATGCCTTATTTTCTCTGACAGCTATACAAATGAGCTCTCTCTCTCTTACACATGTAAATGCTTTTAAATGATGCACTATGAACTACGTTTTTGGAAAGTTTGAAAACAGGAAAATATTGCCCTTTTTTTCAAAGGTTTGAAGTCCACAAATTCAGTTCATTATATTTCTGTGACTGCATAAATACATTAATACCTTAGGCCCTTCCACCTAGCTCTACTAGATGGATATTGTTTCCCAGACTTACTTTCCATGTCATCTAACTTCAGATGCAGAATCTTCATGTTTTACTGCACCCCAAATTATGCATTAAAGTCTTTTCACAACCCTTAATTAAGAGAAGGCAAATGACTACATAAGAGCTGACAGCAGGTGGATATGAGCTACTTGCCATAGAATATTGTTTCCAAACAATGCATGCTGTTAAACCTTGATGGGTATTAGAATGCAGACCTATAAGAAGCAAAATGCAAAAAGAAAACATATAAGGATAGAAACATTAATCTTCTAGAAAAAACACTCTAGAACCCTTACTATGAGGGGAAAGAGAACCATTCAGATGTATATAATTGTTGTTTTCTACCACCTTGGGAAATAAAATATATGAGTAGAAACTGTGACACACACACACACACACACACACACACACACACACACACACACACACACACACACACACACACACAGATGAGTAGTTCATCTTTCAGTCAGCAGAATCTCACTATTTCAGTACACACAAGCATTTTAACACACGTGTTTAAGTGTTTTTAAGTACTTCTGTCAGTGTCAAATGATCAGAAAATGAATCAGGAGAAGAGCTGTGTCTCTTAACTCCTGATTTAGAGATGTAATAAAATAACACAGGCTGTTATCATATGAGTATGTAGTGAAAGCAAATGCTGAAGATATTTTATTTAAACTTTCAACAGAATTTCTGAAAAAAAAATCCTCCTCTAATTCTGCCTGAGCAAGACCGTACTGAAAGTGAATGGGAAGGAGACTTAACATTGTCGTTCAGGCCAGCACAACAAAAATGTTTTTTACTTCATAAAAAGTAGTGCAAACTATGTACACTTCAAAAAATGTATACTTCAAAAACAGTAATGCAAATTGCGTGCATCTCCATTAGAAAAAGATTCAAGGAGCTTGCTGAGCCTGTATAAATTGACTAAGAAAATGTGATGGATTATTGCGAAGGGCCTAGGTAAGAATGACCCATGAAGAAAAGTTCTTATGTTTCCCTGTGGAGAAAGCATAAGCCCTTATTATGAACTCCCAAAGGGATGTTCAACAGTTGCTAAAGGCAAATAGAGCAATAAGGGCTGATGCACTTTACTGAGAAGGCACATACAAGAGAGAGAGCATGTATACTTTGTTATCTGAATGCTACACTCATACACATAGACAGTTCAAACGAGATGCCTCACTCCCTTTTCCAGATGTTCAGTAGTGTCACAGTGCTAAACAGCAAAACTGCAAGGCAATGCATTCTCCTCCTTTCATTTTAAGAGATAAAATCATACTTTTACCTAGGAAATAAATGTCCATTGTTTGTGGCAAACAAGTGTGCATTTGATGCAAAGAATTCATATTCTGAAAACTCCATCATCATCATCATCAACAAGTCAGACAATGGGATAGCTTACCAATATAACACTGTATTTACTCAGTACACAATAGTATGATTTTTCACTTGTTTGCTTGCTTGCTTCTTTAGGACCAAAGCAAGTATGTTTCCAAGACCACAGTGCAGTGCATTTTTAAGTTGTTTCCCTTCCCCAAATTTTGTACAACTGTGAAACTGGTGTGTATAAGTTCAGGGATGCATGGGTTTTGCCTCCACTCACAATCATGGGAATCATTGGAAATTCAAGACAACTAAGTATTGTGGCCATTTATGCCTTGCCAGTAACCACCTTTAGACCCTACCTCCTTTTTTGAGGAGATCCAGGTTAGTCAAGTCAGGGTTAAATTTGTCAATACACATCCAGTCATCAAGTTCCCATTTGAAGAAAGATAATGTATCCCATGGTGCATGGCGGCTTCCCTCACTACAGAACATTTTTGTTTCAAGCAATTGTATTAAACAGAATTTAACAGGGGCAGTTTCCACTGTTTTAAAAGTCTCATATCTGGTAATGAGCCAAGTGACTGTGACACTTCAAACTTATGATATGGTATTACCATCCCTTATAAACTGTCACTAATTCACTTATATTATTTGAAAGACTTTCAATAATATGGGCTAACCTTTTCGTCTGGAGTGACTTCAATAAGACTGACATTATCCATAGTCAGACTAGGTTTTGGCTGGTCACATTTTGCATTATAGCCTAGTACTGACCTACTAACCTATGCGTATATCACTGTCTCTCCTTCTAAATTAAATGAAAATGAGCCAGTCTGTTCAGTTGTTAGAACTGGGATCAATTTAGTACCTTCCCTTATGATATTATAAAGATACAATGGATCTGATTTATTGAGTGCCTTTCTTGTCTGTGGTATGTTTATCTTGCCGACATTTCTGTAACTACTAAGATGTCCTTATTAAGACACTCATATTTAGCTTACTAGGTCAAGTCTACATCTAACATGCTTAGTATAGAATAATAGTGCAGTTAACTAACCTACGATACAACTGTGTATAGTTCTACACTATTGCAGAATTAATAAAATTGTCACATCCCAACAGTTTTTGAAAACATTTTAATTTTGACCCAGAGTGCATTTTCTACCACAGTAGAAATAATAAAACTATTTTCACATTTTACACTGTATTTGAAAACATATTCTTTCCAGCCTTAAATTTACGAACATAGTTTACTGTTTCACAGATACATTATTAGACTGAATTATTCCATTTTGTTTATCAAAATACTGAAATTCTTCTTTCATTAATTGAATACCCTTGTCTATATCGGTATCTAAGTTAGGGACTTTGACTGACCGCCTGTAGTATGAAGGCTCCCTGCATCCATCCTTCTCAATTAAACCATGTCCTCACTTCCTGGGTTGTTGTAAATTGGACAGCTGTACAGGCTTTGCCTTCTGTTAAGTCAGGAGGTCTTTCCAGTGAAGAGTCATTCCTGGAATTGTCCAGAATGGAGTTGCTGGGGTGCTCAGGGCAGGGCTGCAAGTGACAGGGACAACAAGCCAGATATCTGCATATTTGGTTATGTAACATGTAAGCAATTAAAAAAAAAGTATTTTACAGACATGCTTTTAAGTGATCATCCAC